>NW_027109566.1:410525-441276 GCF_000696795.3 Halyomorpha halys
TTATTTATTTTGGTTCCATTTGTCTTTTCCGTGCTGAAATGTCACAACCTAAACGACCATGGCTTACTCCGTCCCATAGTTTTGATCCTGGGTACGGCCTTGTATAACCATTTTCGTGCTTATAATCTCGATTAAAAACTTCAGAAAGTTCTTTGTTGTACTTATACAAAGGTTTACCTCCGGGTGAACCCTGTATAAACGAAAAGAAACAGTGCTCCTGTAGGTGGGTTTGAGGAGCCATCAGAAAAAGACCATGGGGATTCATTTATTAATTCAAGAAGTAAACTTAGTTAAATGCATGGTAATTGTTCACTTTGGCTTCTTCAAGAAAGACGGGAACAATTATTTCTTGACCAAACTGTTGTAGTAACAGTTGTACTATACTTAGTACCACTTAGTATGTAGGTTAGTTTATAGTATTAACCGCCTTTCAAGAGGGAAAATTTATTTCCCTCCACGCTTACTTCTTTCCCGCTTTAGTTTAAAGTTTAGATTATTATCCATGACTTACAGGATCAGTTCCTTCAACGCTTACTTCTTTTAACTTTTTTGAAGGAGCGATAGTAAACAATTACCAGAACTTATTCATTCATTGCCTGCATTGTGTATACAAATATAGGACGTTGCTACAAAGGTCTGAGGGCGGGGATATAATATAAAGTTCTTATTTGTCTAAGTATAACTAATCTCTATATTAAAAATGCATCTAATTCTTCTAATTTTTTTCTATATCTATTAAGGTCCTAATTTTTCCCTACGTAAAATTCTAAAGTTTGACATTTACCCCTTGATCTACTCTTTGGATATAAATCCAAAGATTCTCTTTAATTTTTTGAGTCGATTCGATTAAACTGTTTCCTCTAGTCCCCTTTAAATTATTTTCAAATAAGAACTGCTTCTTGCTTCTTTACGTTCTTACGTCCATTCCTTTCTTTAATTTTCCTCTGGAGGGAAAAAAAAATATCCCTGTTGAATGGGCGGGTAATTTATTTTTGAAAGTTGTGTACAGTCTGGTCTAGAAGTAATTGTTGTATTAGTTGTTTGTCACCCACTATTGACTATGAATGTCTTTATAATGGCCGTTGGTTTATTGCTTTTCGAAAGGAACTTTCTGTCTCATTTAATGCTGAACAACTTTCAAATTATTAAAAGATTAAAGTTTCGGCCTACATAAATCACAATTTCTGTTCATGAATCTGATTCAAATCTGTTTCTTTTCGGTTTTAGGAGTAAAAATGATTTATCGTCTCTATGGTTACAAATTATACACCTGGATAACCTATAAACATGTAATTAGTAAAGACAATGAACTATGGTTTGGCCTTCCAAGATTGGGATATCGATTTCGACAGGCATCGTGCCTTAAAATTCGGATTAGTTGTCCCGAACGAACAGGAAGACTTGACATCGTCAAACGACGATAAACAGAAATTGTTAATAGTCGCTTCTCCTGCGTGGGTCGTACTCGAGGCGGCAGATGACTTCAAGTTTATCGTCAAAAAGGAAATATACACCCGCCTCATCGACCTGAGTCAGTTCTTGAGCGACTTCTTCCATTTTAAGTTTTTCAAGGAATCTATTCCCCGAACTTTGAACTTCAGGGACTTAGATCCTTACGTGATGAGCGTCTGCTGCAAGTACTTGCACTGGAAATTCAAGAACCGTCCAGCACAGGAACGTCCAGGATTTATTAGAAACCCGAGATTATTCAACAAGGTCTTGGAAGTGGCCAGAATATTGGGTATCCAAACAGGATATGTATAACGATATTTTTGTATTAATTGAAAACATAGAAAAACAATAAACTTTGTAGATATTTAGTTTTGTTTTTTTATGTTGGAACTTTAGAAATCGTTAAGAGTGCATCTGTTGAAGAAAAATCAACCTTGTATCATGCTACTATGTCTTTATGTATTAAAATTTCAGAAATCGAATAAATATGCTTCTAATAGTCTCATGGTCCACAACTGACGGCATCTTTACGGAAGTGTAATAAAGTTTGTATTAATGAAATTGGAGTAAACAGTTGTAAGATTGGTTTTAATGTTAATTTACATTACTCCTTGATACATTTAATTTATTTATTATGTCATCAGGATGACCTTCTGCTACTGCACTTACTATATACTCCATGTCCATCCAGCAACATATTCATCCTTACTCAATATCGAAGTAGGGAGGACCCACTACAGTTTCAACGCTACTAAATCTTATCAATTAATAGTTGAACGAAATAGTTCTCTTAAAGAACGTTGTGTGGGTTTCCCTTACTGACTTCTTCCTTAGTGCCTCAAAGACGAGCAGTATACGCTCGCCACACTACAGACATTACAGATTGGGTATGACGGGACGTTGAATAATATCGTTTCTATACCCAGCCCGAAAGTCCCATGCTCTACGGGAGACCTAGTCGTCCGGAAGTTCTTACTTCTCTTCTAAACGTGACCGAACGGGGAGAGGACGTGCTTTCTCGAAGTAGCCCTTTCGGAGTTATTATACAACGTTGGTCCCAACTCTTCTGTCATATCCTCCCAAATAATTTACTTCTATTCTCTAGGATCCTCATCAGTCCTTAAGCGACTGACCTGAACTGAAGACTGAGCTTTCTCTCTGAAGAAATACTGCTCTTGCTAAAGTCTGGACTGACTCATGCGACAAGATTTGGCACATCCTGGTGAACTGCTACTGAGCATTTCTCTGGATTGACGCCAGCCTGCTGTGCTTCTGATAGTAAGAGAGGTTTGAATGAACCATAAAAAAACTTTCAGAACACTACAAGTTGAATGATTAAAAATTACAGTGCATTCTATGAATTCTTGACATTCCAATAAATATTACTTCAATTTTTCGGATTTCCCTGATTTATGAGAGTTATTCAAAATTCTGAACTTCTAAAATCAATTCATCAAAACATAATATTACATAACGATTTTGATTATGCCAGGCATACTAATGTACAATTAAATGGTCTTTATCTGGGGTGGTAAATTGGGTAAGTAACTGATAATACACACTACGAAAACATTATAATGTTTTTTTTTTTAGGTGCATCAAACAAAAAATTGATAATAAAGCGCATAAATAATATATTGAAACAAAAAATAAATTTGCAAAGTAGGCGTTTTTTACTTTTCAACTCACCAAGAAATTTTAACTGTTGTTACAGACCAGCTTAATAAATTTTCATTAATTGGTATAAATCTTTTACATAAATGTCTTTAATTAGTTTTTTAATGGGCCGGATTTATTAATGTTAATATAAACCTGAAATATATAATATGAATTTGGTTTATCGTTTCAATTCTCTAAAAAAACTATTTATGCATTGATCCCAACAATATTTAGTATTTCAAAATATCATATCAAATAAGTACTTACAAAAGTAGACGTGTGGGGTTTCTGAGATAATTCAGATTTTAATTTATTTCTTCTTGACTGGAATAAAACCACAACGATGGCAAATAACTGTCATTAGGTCTGTTAAGATAGCAGAAATGGGTGGTGTTGAGGATTAAATTGACACTAGCCACACTCACCATTTTATTTGGCACCTCCCAGAAAACATGCAACTACTGCATTGTTATAACATTCATTGCAGTACTTCTATCAGTTCACATTATTTTAAAAAAGTCACAAACCTGGGACTTAATACTTTTTGAAAATTAACAATAAATTTTGCATAGCTTTTATCTATTTAGAACAATACATTTATACCCTTTTTATGACTACTTTGAAAACCTGCCTCCAGAGAGAATCAATTTTCCCAAAAAAAGTATAACTTATTCCTTTTCTATTATAAACGAATCAATACAATATTTTCCCTATGCCTGATCTGCCCATGCAGAGGACCATTTTCAAGTAAAATGAAATTTTCAACTAATAAATAGATCCTGGACTCAATGGTTCTTCTTACTACCATTACTTTACTGTGAAAGTACATGATTAGGAGAAACTGTGGGCACATGTTTTTAGCAACCTGAATTCAATGATTCTGTGTAGTATAGCTGTGAGTGATGAGCGGAGCCCGCAATTTTATACAACAGCATATTTTGCTAGCATGAATTTTTCAAACAGCTGATCAAATATCTTAAAAAATCAGAGCACTTAATGACAATTAATCAAATTTTATTTTATATATTTGAGTTGCATAAAATAAATGCATATTTTGATGATTTCAGTAAAATAATAAAAAATAAATAAAAATTAAAATGTAACACTAGAGATAAAAATCCTGATCATAATTTTCAATGAACAATAAAAAAAAAAAATCAATGAAATAATGTTTCATAATCTTCAATAATTGACTCCTAGAGAATACAGATTTTCTCATTTTACCGCATTCCCTTCTTTAAAAAACACACTTTTGATTATAGTTTGTTGATTTCTTTCTTTACGAGCTGTAATATTTATTATTATTTAAAATGCCGAAAATAAGATCGTTTTCTTCCAAGTTAAAATCTTGCATTTGACATAGATGAAGACAGAATCTTGAGTGTAGAATAATCAATGGAACAATACACAGTAATATTTTCACTTTCATTAACGCCTATATCAGCTTTTTGTCAACTTAACATAAAAGTTTCAGGAAAGATGTAAGAGAAAATTTGAAAAAATAATTTTCCAATCACTTTCCGAAGTAATCGGAAAAGGTTATTATGAAAAATTCGAGACACTCTATTTTATAAAATATTAAATTGAAATGATTCAGGTGTTCACTGAGAGATTGATCATAGCATAGTAATTTTAAGTGCATATAAATTTGTTGCTATAACATTTATCAACGATGTATAGAGCTTATTTTAAAATTATAAAAATATTTTAAACAATATAAAAATATTTTAAACAATATAAAATTAGGTTTTGTATTAAGCAAATTAAGAAACTCATCTGATAATTAATAGTAATGAAGGGCATGCCACTAATTCATTATACGTTTAAATCGTTTTGTTGTTGTCCATTAGTTTTTAAATTAAAAAAAAAATACAACCTGTACCACTAAAACCCATGGAGGGTCTGGAGTTCAATACTTATTAAGGAAGTATTGTTATTAGACCAACAGTTGTGCAAAGAGGTGATTTGGTCAGAATCACACTAGACTGCCAGATTTTTTACCCAATTAAAGGTACTCAATTTATGAGGCTAGGTGGACCCCAAGAGGGCTCCAGAACTGACAGGAGTTGACGCACAGCTACAGTGTAACAGAATATAATTTTCTGCCCAGCCGGATTCGAACTCGGATCCTTAGAGTTAATAGCCTCTCGCCTTACCAGTTTTTAAATACAATCGTTAATTAAGTTTTTTATTTTTACATATATATTTCTATAACATTTACAAACTTTACAGAAATTAATTTGTTATGGTTTGTCATAATCATTTTATAACCATTTGCACTTCAGATTTTTAATATTTCCAATTAGTTATCCATTTTACATTCAATAATTGCTGTTTTTAGAGATCTGTAGAGTAGTTACTAATCATAAGCTTTTATCATGTTGATGTTTTAGTTTTTAAAAAGTGTTTCATACTTATTTAACCAAGCATGTAAGTTTATATGCTGTTTTTTGTTTGTCACATGATCCTGTAATTATTGTCATATTCCTTTCTCTAGATCAAAAACTAGAAATAATTAGCTCCCTTAGGGTTAGGAAACATTCAGAAACATTACTTGTTAATTAGTGTAATTTAAAAACAATTGTAACTCACTGTACCTCAACTATGTCAGACGACGTCCTGAAAATGTTTATCACAGCACAAGTGTAACAACTAACTAACCATGTCTTAGAAATTCGGTTTAAAATAAATTTTTGGCATTTAGCCCACAACTAAAAATATCAATGAATGAACTAAATTTAAACATTTACTGGAAAAAGTGAAATGAATTGTCATTAATAAAACAAATAGTGAAATAATCATTAAAAATTAGCAAAAGATTTATTAGAAGCCCTATTTTAGTATATAAAATATCTTAGAATATCATTAGTAAATAATAATAGTGACAGATCATAAATTAGTAAGCTATTATTTTTAACTGTTATTTCCAATCAGATATTAGCTGTTTTTCCTTAGATGCTATTTAGAAATAACTTTTACTTCATAAGTTACTACTAGGGAACAATAGTTATTTTCTAAACAGCAGTAAATTATTTCACTTACAGTGATTTAGAAATAACTGTTATTTTCTATTAGCAAATATTAGCTGCTATTTTAGCAGTTTTATGTTCCAGGATTCAGGAACTAGAATACTCTCATTTTCATGCAATGACAAAAATATTTATTTACTTATTCATTATATAAACATATATTCTAGAAACAGGTTAAGGAAAAATCAAAGATTATTCAAAATCAAAATTCATTTATTGCAGAATCACAGAGACTAATAAGCCTAAATTTCAAAGGATTTTTCAGTCTGAACACTAATAGTAACAATTAAAGCATGTCTTTTTAATATAAAAAAACATAACAATCGAATGAAAAAATAAATAACAATATTTAAAAACATATATACTTGTCATGGTATTTTCGTACAAATGTTACCGATTATTTTCATGAATACGGCATAACAACTGACCAGATTTTGCAGGTAACTTACACCGTTGACCATTAGGGCGTACTGCTGAGCACATCGTCTTAGTAGTTGAACTACACACAAAAAAATATATGCATTTTTGGTGAATAATTAAAAAAATAAATAAACATAAAACATATTAAAAATCATTAGAATTTAAAGTTCAGTAAATCAAATTCTCAAAAATTTGATTAAACTCATATCAAAATAAACTGAATTTCAAATATGCTATCAGTAAAGAAAAAAAAAACTTAGCATCACAATCAATTTTTTTTTCTAAATAATTTAATGTCAAAACCTCAATTATACCTATCAGGTTCAGTTTACACACAGCCTTCTTAATTCTACACTGAACTCATCCTTCCTCGGTCTGAATATTTAACAAACAATTTCTTTTTGAAAACCTTAAGACGGATGAAAAATTAATGAAGGATGTATAAGATATTAGTTTTGCAAAACCTAACATTTAAGTTTCTGAACAGAAAGCACAAATTATGTAACTTTGAAATTTTGATAAACAAGCATTTTCCACCATTAACCTAACCTTAATTTTCTTATCAATTGTTTTTTTTCAATTATAGTAAACACTGAATATTTAAAATTTTCAACCTAGTTAAGAGTATTCCTCTCTACATTATCTATATCACCGAAATTTATTTAAAATAAAGTGATGATTATATATGTTTTATTTCACAATTTTTTATTACTTTATTTCAAAGTGAATTTGAAATAATAATTTAAATTAGGTCAAAGAATAAACAAGTATTAAAGGTTATAACTTATACAGGAAAAAGGGTAAACAAAATTTCTCTCACCAATCAGCAAGAAAAAATTATATTTTTTATTTTTGTTAGAGATTTGAAAATAAAGATTTTTGGGGATACTGAATGGATATGAAGTTAGTTTTTATTTGAAATTTTGTGAACCTATTTTATTTAATTATTTTTCAATTTTGTTAAACTAAATTCCTGCATATAGCTTTATTTTACTCTTCTTTCCTTTAAAAAATTAATTGAATTACATTATCTACTCACTTAAAAACACAGGTCTACAAAAAATAATTGACATTTTTCTCAATTGAGAGTGACTTTGTTCATACATGTTATTATTTTACAAAAATAATAACTAATGGAATAACAAGAGTCCATCTTTAGTATCAGACCAACTAAAATTAATACATCAAATTTTTGGTTGTCAACCGCTGTTATTAGTTCAAATTCTACTACCTATGCCATGATTTTTTAATATCGGTGCATCTTTATCCAAATCGACTAAAATTTTAATAATTTAAAAACAGTTCTAATAATTATAGGAAAGCAATTACATAATTTCAGACTTAAAAAATAATCTAGTTCTAGTAATCATTTAACTTTCTTATCCCGCAAATGATTCTCATTATCAGTTATTGAAGGATTACATGAGATAAATAAAACTTTCAATAAAATCAAATAAAAATATATTTACCTCCCTCCTATAGAACTGGGAGGAGAGACATGCCTCCTTCGAGATCTTGTACTCACACCAGATGTGACAGACATCTCATCATCTTGGACTAGTGCAGCCCCCTAGATAGCAAAGAAGAAATATATTTAAGAATATCTATCTGTTATCAGGAAGGTTAGAATAAAATATTCCAATTACATTACTGTCTATATAAAATATATTAAATTATGTAATTAATATAATGTATTAAAGATACCCTAGAAACAGGTGTCATGGTCGGTAAAGAGCCATTTCTTATAGCATAAATTTCACGATCGGAAAACTTTTCTAAAAATGAAATGAAACTTTACTTTCAGAAATTTACAAAATAAAATTTCAAATGAGTGTCAAAAAAGAGATTTTTACCCGTCAGCCATTCATCGACCTTAGATAGAGGTTTTTTGAAACCGTTCAGTTCTCTTTCCTGCCTGGTATATTCCTTCTTTTCAGGTTCTACAGGCAATTTTTCAGCCTTGGAATTTTTTTCATTAATCTGCCTGAGTATTTGTACGATCACAGTATCAACTAAAAGGAACATCAAATTATAACAAATCAGTTAGTTACTATTGTTATTATATTTCTTAACTATTTTACTAGATTATCCGAGTCAAATTTTTTTAATGTACTACCATAACTTTCTGCAACTAACGATATTATATATTTATGAGATGCAAGTCCAATGATGAATATTAGAAAGACCAAGTCCCTAATACCTAATCCCTCATTATTAATTTCTTATTACTTTTTTCTTGAATAAAAAGAAACTTTAGAGTTTCTATTAGTTTAAAAGTTATAAAGCAAAGTCCACTGGAAAATTAATGTAAAATAATTCCAATAATGGTGAATAGTTGAAAGTTATATCTACAAAAAATAGGCGATATAGCCATATCTAAATTAGCCATCATGAAATAAGGCTGGTGAGATACGACTACACTTGAGTTACCACACTTTAAATTATCATCAACAGAATGCAAAGTCACCTGTCCCATGTTGCCAGTTCTCCTGTCATGCTCAGTTGTAGGGATAAGATATCAAGACAAAAATATCGATAATTTGTCATCAAATTAAAATTATAAATACATGGTTTTCTGATTTTAGTTATTTTCTAATTTGAAATAAATTTTTACCTTTATTATATATTTGCCCTAATTTCCAAATCCCAACCTATCAGATCAGACGACGCAATTCTTGCACCTACATTTCGATCTAACCCTCGAATGTTTACCTGTTGAATCAGTGTTTAACTTTTTAGAGATAACTTCGTTACTAAGTTCTACAACCATCTTATTCACAATTATATCAACTGAAATATATTTACAGATTGCAGTTCACATAAATCGACATTATATAACATTCTAAATTTACCGCTTAACTCATCCTTCTTCAGTCCAAACATTAGGTGCAATACTTTATTTTTAAAAACATTAAATCCCAAACCCTCCAATCCCATATCACCACCCTTGAAGAATGGTGTAAAAACTGGAGGATTAAAATAAATTCTAATAAATCCCACCAAATCATTTTTACCCTTTGTAGTAAGCCTGTGACTTTTAGTGTATGTACTGCCGAAGCGAGAACTTTGAATCATTAGCGTGCTTAAAGAAGCATAAGTTAGTGTGGTCGGTATGCATCACTAAGATGTAGGCTTCTAGACTCTGATAGAATCACAGAAAATGAGGCTTTCTCTCCAGATGGGGCGTCCCTTTTAAATTTCATTAGAAAGATCGAAAAGGTTCGTTATAGAGGAATAAGATACATAACAGAGCCATTCCATTGGTATGCCTTGGGGATGGCAAAAAGAACCAATAGGCTCACTTGCCAGACTCGTAATCCACATCATTACACTACTACTAGTTAAGTACTAGTAAGCCAGTGACTTCCTGTCCCACAGTATCCTTAATTAATAACCCAATTATTACTGCCACAAACAACTGACTTCGAATCCTTAAAAAAGACTAAAAAGACAGGAAACTGCTCATCATTTCCGATTATTAGAAAACTTACTAGACAATAAACTTCCAATTAATTACAAAACACTCATTTATATGACTATAATAAGGGCTCTCTGGACTTACAGAGCTGAGCTTTAAGGCTCCACTAAACCATCCAATTGCTCTCGTATCCAATCCTTACAATCCAAAATCCTTCGTAAAATCCTCAATGCTCCTTACTTTGTTACAAATAAAAACATCCATAAAGACCTAAATGTTCCATATGTAACCGATCTAGCCAGAATCAGATATTATTCCTTTCATTATAAACTTCCCAACCACCCAAATCCACTTGTGAAACCTGCCTTCTTCATTATCTGATAATCCTCCTTTCCTGGCTGAAAAGAATGTTCTCCTCTAGAAATGTTATTGGAGTTCTATCAATGGGTAGATTCTCCACATGTCTGTATCATGCCATTGTATAACTAACAACAAATTTACTTGTATATATTTTACAGTTGTAAATATCAATAAATAAACTTAAAAACAAAACCAAAAATAAAGTTAAGGTACTGTTCCTCCCTTAAGCTAAAAGCCCATGTTTCGCATCCGTGTAGAACAGTAGGAAGGATAATAGTTTGGTGATTTCTAACTTTTAAGTACCTGAACAGAAGACTCGAAGCAATTTCAAAAATGAAAAATAAAAAGCATTGTCCCACGTTTACTTCTACACCGACTCCGTTTTTTCAAGTTATTCGAGATGCTAAATTTTTAAACCTCTCTGCCTGTTCAAATGTATTTCCTCCCATATGGGGACTGCTTTAGGGGATTCATGACACAAGTTGAAAAATCACAAATTTGATAAATAAATAAATTAGAATTCCATAGTTTTTTTTATTTGATCATTAAAACAAAATTATTTTAAAATAAAAAATATATTTGTTTAAAAAATAAGATATTCATAATTACCTATCACAGCTCCAGCCAAAAATAAGTACAAGTCTAAAAGACGAAGTGAATAAGGCATATTGTTAATTGAAAGATATGTATTAAGGAAGCCTGAGGAAACAATGAGCACTCTCCATCTACGACGGAACTCGAGAAAGCTGCTTATTACCATTGCCGTTAAAAGGCAGAGGATATGAAGAGAAATGAAGACAGCTGTATCAAAATTCTCACCTAATATAAAAGATAAACAATCAAAAATACAAAAATTGTCTCATGTTTAGATAACTATATACATAAAAATTATAAAGTTATCATAAGTATTTAAACTATTAATGAGTTGTTGGTATAAATGGCTACGTACCGGTCTCCCCAATTAGAGTAGAAACCAATGACATTTTCTGTTCAGCAAGCTTCCTCAGCGCATTAGCGTTAGATGATATTTCATTAATAGATTTACTAAGTTCTTTCAAATCAGAAAACAAACTTTTAGACTCAGAAGAGTATTGAGCACTGTGGTTGTCCAAAAGTGTGCTAACTGTATCTATAAAAAAATAAATAAACAAACAAAAAGAAAGAAAGGCTGTATTCTAATGAAAATTGTCTTAATTAAAAATAAATAAACCTACTAATTTTATTGATTATATTGTCGATTGCTGTTAACGAATCTTTTAATCCTGCCATTAACTTTTCATGCTCACCAGATTCTTCTTTCTTCTGATTTATCAATTCTTTGCCAGCATCGTCTGAATGAAAAAATAAAAAAAAAAGTTTTAAAAACAAGTAACATTTTCTAGCTAAACATTTTGCATGTGAGGGCAATCCACTTCAACATATTCCAACAACAAACTACCATGAACAAGATTTACAAACACTTCCACATAAAGAATTTTCCTACTGTATAATAGTCTGATACAAGTTTTCTAGTCCTCTATTTATTAAAATTATAGATTCGAGACAACTTTGCAACCCAATTTTTAATTTCCCTGAGGATACAAAAAAAAACAAAAAAAAAAACTATAACACCAGTGATTTAAAAACAAAACAAAAAACTATTGCTTGATTAACAAACTTCCTTTAAATTAACAGCAGTTGAAATGAAAAGAAAACTCAAAAATAAAAAAACAATAATCACCAAGAGCTTTTTTAAAATCTTTCAGGATTCCATCAATGCTCTCAGCTTCTTTAGTAACCATGTTCCCAATCTCTTCGAGGCCTGACTTATCTTCTATAAGTTTTGCTCCAAGCCCAGATTCAAGCCTTCTCAATCGAGTATAGCTAGCCAGAACATCGTGCTGACTTTGAGAGATACGATCGAGAGCAATTTGGGTCGCTTTCTCTAATTTAGACTGTCTCTCCTAAATAAAAAAGACACATAAATATTACTGAAGGCATAAATTTAAGGAATGAATAATGAAATTGGTTTCAATAAGAATCTAAAAGAGACTAAAATAAGTAATTCCTCTTCATTTTCACAACTTGACAAGTTTTTGTTGGAATATCTGATACATCTCACATTTTTCACAAAGAAAGAATAAAAAAGGCTTTGAAATGGTAACAGTAGTAAAAATGTTAGAAATAATTTTAGTAAGGCTATTTTCCATAAAATTTGATATTTCTCGATAAATAACTTTGTTAGGCAGATAAAATCTAACATTTAAATCAACTGAAGGTTGATTCCTCCACTTTCAGTCACAACAGAACCTTCCATATCTAGAACAAGACATTGCCAAATAAATAGGAAAGCCAGTTAATCTTGAGCATACAAAAGAAAAAACTCCAATGTTAATTTTAATCATACACTGGATAAAAATTAAACATAATAACATATAGGTGATATGTATATTATTATATGACAAATTTTAATTTAATAGACCAATTTAATATAATACAAAATAAAATTGTTTAAGAAAAATGATTTAATTTAAGTGAATGAACAATTTTACAGTTTTTAATATAAATCACAAAGTCAGTTATTCAGTTTTGTTTTTACTGAATTAGTTTTTTCTGAGTACTTAATCTATTATTTTTTTTAACTGTTTATAAATTTGAACAGTAGAAGAGTTTCCCTTTTTTAACTGTACTAATAAAAAAAAATATGGATCCGATTTGAAAATTCTTTTTGCATTAGATCAACCGTTCAATGAGAAATACCTTCGGCTTTACGTCATGTTACACCACACCCCATATGACTGGAGCAGCAACCATAAACATAATAAAAAGATTACATGGAACACATTCATACTCGTTCACAGCTTTATACCAATGGAAGGTAATCTATAAACATTGCGAAATGAAACTTCTTTACCAACGTTCTACAACTAAAAAAAAAAAAAATAATAAAATAAAAAAATTAAACACAAGAAAATTGATTTTGTGATGCGTGATGAAATGAAAGTAGTGAGAGGGGACAATGCAGGTCAATTCTTGCAGGAAAATTTTTATATTGTAATAGGAGAATAGCAGATTATAGTAGTCTGACAATCCTGGAAATGTCGGTCCAATTGAGCTCCTTTAAATACTTATTCAGTGGTTTCTGAGAAAAACCATAAATATCACAAATTAAAATCCTATTTTGATTCTATGAATCTCGGAACATGAAATCTTAAATTTTGAAAAGGGTAATTATATTTTTTTTCTTAATCAATGAAATGTTCTTTATTTGAGATGATAAATCAAAAGAGATATTTAAAAAAGAAAATTGTTCAACTTTTAGATTAATTAATATAAGCTTAAAACAGCAATGAAAATGGTATATTCAAATAATAATAATTCTATTCTAAAATAGTTCCAATAAATAGTAATGTCCTTCATAAAGACAAATCTTACATGAACAGTAGCCATCTGCTCGATGTGAGTCCTAGCTGTAGCGACAAGGCGGTTGATTGTCATCTCGGCGAGGGCCCTGAACTCTTCCTGTCTCGAGGCATAGCAGACGGCTCTAGCACGATTGCTCATAATGTGGTAGGCATTCCAAGTTTCCGCATCCATTTCGCTCGTACACGCTCTGAGACTCTGAAAAAGATTTTTAGGCAAATACCATAATTACATAGCTTAAAAAGAGTATAGTGAAAATAAAATGCCTAGTCTATACTTAGCACAGTGATATTAGTGTTTTTGAGGATCCAAACAGGACTTGCTATCATCTTCAAGTTCTAAATCGTCAAAAATAGTAATACTATAAACATTTTTTTTAATTTGCATTTCTTTTAATGTCACCTTTGTTTTTTTATTTTTGGGATAATTATATCTTTTAAAATGACAAGACCAATATGCATGCTCATTGTTTTGTACTATAATAATTATATTCCTTTAAAGTTATAGTGAAAAAATTAGCAATTATTCACTTTTATAATGGCCGAGTTTGAAATTCACTGTAACTATTTTTACACTATCAGTAAATCATTTTGCCAATATTTCTTTGTTAATTACAATGTACATAAAAATGTTTTATAGTAAGATAAAATCATTCAAAACTAAAAAAAAAAGAAGAGAAGAGATGATAAATCAAAAGAGATATCTCATTTAAAAAAGAAAATAGTTCAACTTTTAGATTAATTAATACATTGAAATTCACTGTAACTACCTATTCTACTATTCCTATATACTATACCTCATATATTATAATATATAATAAAATTAGCAAATAGACCACCACTATATAATATTGTTAATGAATAAAATTACATAAAGGAATAAAATTATATTGACTAAACAAATGAATCATATTATTAAGCATGAGAATTAAATAATTAATTCATAAAATCTTCCACAAGTCAGAATGTTATAGAATTGATTTTAATATTTTTAGGAAATACTCTAGTTTCAGAAACAAAATGAGAAAAAAAAAAACATTCAATTTGTAAAATGATTTCTAATAATAAATGAAAACACTGAAGAAAACCTTTAACAGAAACAAAAATTTTTATTGTACATTTGTGTCAATTATTTTATAAAAATTATTTTTTATGGCAAATGTTTTTAATTAGATTAAGAATTAAATTTCAGGGGTGAAAAAAAACTTATTTTAAATTTAAAAAGAGTAAAAGGGATTTTTTTTTTTTTCAATTTAGACTCAATGGTTTTAAATGCTTACAAATACACAACTCGGTTTACACATCAGTTAATTTAGAAAAAATATTTTACAAGCTGATTATTATTTTTGGACAGATAGTTTAATATATCTAGTTGTATATCCAAAAACTAGGAATTAAATATTTTATATTTATTTTTTAAATATTTAAACGTCTCTTCAGTTTACAAAGTTTTAGAAATTAAGTAAAGTTACATATCTATTTTTTATTAATATTGAAAAGTTTCTTCTTCTCTTTTTATTTTGTTTACAAATAAATATTTTTGAAAAAAGTAAAAGATTTATTTTATTTTATTTTATTAATAAGTACATTAATTAGCATGTCAAAAAATAAACTCTACTTCCATATTATTCTACCTTACCTTAGGAGCTAATTACATAATTAGGTTAGTTAATTATATACAATATTATAATTTGGAAAAATTATTTCAGTAATTTTATACATTAAATGAAAAATAATGGCATATTTAGTATGTTTTTTTATAGTGTATATAAATCTATTTTATAATATGGCATTCATTTTTAGGAATAGTTATCAAGTAATATAAAAATGAACATAAATTAATTTTCTAAGAACTATATTAATTAACTAAATCATAATAATGAACTAATTAACTATTTACCATGGAAATCGAGCAAGTTATTTTTTAAATATTATTTTTGAATTATTGTTTAATTTTTAATTTCACAAGTGACAGTTATTTGCTGATATAAAGGTTCATTCCAATCCAAAGTAAATAAATTGTTTTTGTTTTTTTGACAATGACTAAACTAATACTTCATTTACAGGGAGTGGTTCATGAAAATATTTGAAACTTTGCTTTTTTTATTTTAACTACAAGTACTAAAAAATAATGTAAAATAAAAGAAATGTTACATATTCAAATTTTTTAATTGTATGTAAAAAATATGCACTACTTTTCAGAAAAAAAAAATACATTTATGATCTAAACAACATTTATACATCTGGAGTTAACAAGTTAATACAACACACACAAATTATTCACAATTTTTTTTCCATTTTATTAAATTTGTAATATTTTTTAGGATACTTTTTATTATGAAGAAAGGTTTATAAGTACAGATTTAATCAACCTAATATTGTGAATGACTCAAGAAATTTTTTATCATTCATTAAAACTCAGATCTTCTGGGGTATTAAGGTGTTTTCAACACCTCAATATAAAACAATCAAACTAATTATATTTTCTAAACATTTGCACAAACTATGTAAACTAAATGGAACTGAAACGGAACCCGGCAGAGTTCATTTTATATATTTTGATATAATATTTTTTATCAATTTATATATTTTGAAGAATTGTGAATATTTTGTGAGTCACTGTAACTTTAAACAAATTGTTGTCCTGAATTCAATTAATAATATAAAATCAAAATAATAATATAAACAAATTATATTATTATATATAATTAGTTTAGTTAAGTGGTAATATTTGAATGTAAAACATTTAAAAATTGAAATTATTTTGAAAAATATGAAATACTAAAACAGTTTATATATCATATAATTTTAAAAATAAAGTTACTTTACCATTTCGGTGGTACATGGAAATGTTTTTCGCCCCTCAACATCAGCTTGACAATTCAGAAGGTTAACAGAAAGTTTAGCAATTTCTTCATCTGAAAGTGTGCCACAAGAAGCTTTGATTTTCATAACAATCTGCTTAAACAGAGATTTGAATAAACAATGATATTGGGAAAAATCCTAATAATTAACTTAATATAATTATAATTTAATCTTCTATCTACTTCTATGATTATCAATCAACTAATATCTATCTACTTCTATTATTATCAATCAACTACTATCTATTAAACCCTTTGCACTTGAGGGCTCCACTACGGAGAAAATGCAAATAATTATCAGTCCATAAAATGAAGACAAAGACAAATCATAAAAACAAGTGTATAAGATATTTTGCTTTTGGTGACAAATGACTGTCGCGGCTCGCAGATTATTAAGCTGGTAATATAAATGAAAAATACTTCGAGTGCAAAGTGTTGATTTACTGTTATGTATATTTCCAAGTTTGCTTATTTATTATTTTCCTTTTATTTTTATGTTTCTCTGAGTTATGGTTGTTATCAACCTTGATGAAGGCCTGAAATTCATGTTGAAAGGTCAGCACAAATAAATAAGTTTTTGCATATTTGTGTATTCTTCCTGACCACAACCTCGACCATCTTCTCCTTTTATTAATCTATGGTCAACTATAAACACCTCATTATAATACAAAACATTTAAAAACGGATAAAAATTTCAATCTATAGAACTATGAATAAAAAAAAAAAAATAGAAATAATGTTATATAATATGAAATAAACTAAATATTTATTGACAAGTACAAGATACTTTAGTTCAAATGTAATAGTTAATTTTAAATATTTTGCAAGTAATGATAACCTGTATACCTCTAATAATTTAAGTAGAAACCAATACAAAAACAAACTTATCGGTCAACACTGGATACATTTTTTGTACATGAGAAAAAACAATGGTATAAATTTAAACTGTTGTTCCCATACAAGATCTCTGAAGCATATGAGGAAGGAAGGAAGGCAGTTGACACCATTGCCAAAAATAAAACAAATCTTTTAGCAAAATTAAAATGGTTTGCGAAGTTCAAACATCTAAGAACTAAAACTCCATTCATTGAGATGTTCCAAGAGTGAAGCAATCAGAAATTTAAGAAACAGTTTCATATAAAGACTGAATTAATTATAACTAAATAAATGATTGATAATACTTACTTTATGCTGACAGACATCTAACTGGGCGAGCTTGAGGCCAGTTATTTTACTAGCTTCGACCAAAAACTTATCTTCAGGACCTAATTCTTCAAAGGGTATATCCAAAAGTGGAGTGGAGGAACCTATGAATTGGGGTGCCGATCCCCATCCAAACCAATCCAATAAATGTGATGCACATTGTTGCCTCAATAACAATCCCAAAAGGATTAATCTACTAACAGTCATGGTTTAGAAAATAAAATTACTATCATTTTGGTAACTAAGGTTCATCTAATCTCTTCTACTGTTGACATTTTGTCACAGCCAACTGATCCCGCCAAAACTAAATCACGATTTAAAAACTGTAATCTAATATGAAAAATATATATTTTGACGATTAAAAAAATTTGTAAGAAATTAAAAATAAATATTAAACGGCTTGACAAAAACTGAATAAGTAATGTATTAATGATAAGCAATAAATAGCTGAAAGAGCTAACCAACGATCAATGGACCAAGTGTGAACTACTTGCATAGAGGTTTTGCACACATTCTCTTTCAACCTAAACAATTTAAACTTTTAAATGATTTTTAGAGAATGTTTCTGAAGACATTAGATAATGATTAATTCAAAGGAGTGAACTTTTAATGTTATTAATTATTTTTAATAACACACGGATAAAGGTAAATAAGTCATAACTTATCTACAATTCCACAGAATTAAAACTCTGGTCATTACGTGAGTGACCATATCCAAAAGTATACGATCAAAGAATTACGCAAGTTTTTAAATGCATTAGTTAATCTAATATGATATTTTGAGTTTGAATATCAAGCCACAACTCCGTCAGAAAGGATTCACTTAAACCTATTGAATGTTCTGAGCTATACAACCAAACAAGCTGTTAACACCCAATTTTGTTTGTGTTCAATCTTCGCAACACACGCAATCTTCAAGTTAACGCAATAATCTATCAGTGAATCAGGAATCCAAGAGAAACAAATGACACATTTTTCCTATAAACCTGTAATTGAATCACATTTACACATATTGTCAAATTATCGATAATTTTAAAATTTAATCAATACTGAAACTTGAATATAATTTAGGTACAAGTAGATAGAAATTAACTTCTTATTCCTAAAATATCATTGTGCCCCCTAGCTTCTCACTAGCTCATATATCACAGCGCTGAATTAAAGATTACACAGAGTCGCGGGCTAACAGGTAATTTCATTACATTGCTCAATCCACTCATTACATTTACGTGATTCTATTCTGACAGGATTCTCTCTTGATATTCAGACTGAAGATATGAAATTCCGTTTACTGATACGTTTAAAAACTTACACAAATTTTTCATTATCCACCTTGTATTCGATGTCCCACGATTTGACCGGAATAGAAATTCTGTGGAATTGCAAATAAGTTATGGCTTATTTACTTTTTGTCGTGTGTTAAGAGGAAGGTTAACCATCTTACATAAGTTATCTTCGAGAACATAATTACCACTATATTCTCTGAATGCTAATACTTGGTTATCAAGTCTTTGAATTTTATAATATGCAAACACAATATTACACAATTTAGCATTTAGTTTGAAGTCCGTTTCAATTTCGCAATTTTAGGGATTTTAAAATTATTTCGGGAACTTTTCGCTGGTCCCATGAAAATTACTCTTTAATTTATTTCGTTCCAGACATCAATTTAAGAGGGGCGGTGCACTAATATGAGAAGAATGTTTAAAACAAAAAATTGACTGAGAATTAATAGTAATTTGATTAGGAAGGGTAGTATTTTATTGAATATTCTAAAAACCAGCTATTGGCTGGGAGTATCGAACACTAGATTTGTACATGAATTCTGCAAACCAGTATTTGATATGATATGTATTAACCATAAAACTACAGACATTATCTAATTCACTGGATCTCTGATGGTGTTGTATTAGGCATCACAAATAAAAGAATAAAAAGGGCTTTCGATTTAAAAATAATGCTGGATAAAGCAAACTTACCTACTTAACTATTTTATCCAGGAGGAACACACATTGTTGACAAGAGACATCCAGTAATAAAAGGTGAACTGAGAAACTACAAGATGCTATGCGAAATGTATCATCAAAATACGTGTCGAGATGGTTGTGTTAAATTATCTGACTCCAAGTGATAACTTTAGGTACTCTTGACCGGAGGTCTCGGAAATGCGTATTCAAGTTAGGTAAGGTAGTTGATTAGGAGGTGAATAGACAGGATGAGACTTAAGGGGTGACAACCGTAATTTCTCTAAGGATGGTAACATCGTCCTACAGGGTACTATTCCTGTAGGAACGAAGAGGAATGCAAGCCCAGAGGGTAGCCAGCCACCGAGTCATGCAGGAAAGTAACTTTGTTCTACCAGGTACTATTCCTGTAGATATGAAGGAGGCATGTAGGCCCGGCGGGTAGCTAGCCGCCGGGTCCTACGAAAGGAAAAAAGATAGAGGAAAGAAGAGAAAGGGAGATCAATAGGGAACTAGCGTGAAATAAGACTCTTCATACCAAAATAGTTTGGAAGAGTATACTGAATGTCTTATTTGCTGTCCCAAGAAGGTACTGTTTCAGCACCTTCGGTGGGGTATTGATTCTACTAACGATACAAAGGCTGGTGAGAGGTACCATCTGTAAGAACTTGTTTGTGATTCAGTATATTCTTTCTGGTAAACTTTATTTATTAAATCAACATATTTACAATTATAATACTATTTATATGTTTATATATTACATTATAAAATTATTCTTCATAATGGATTCTTAATAGCCTATTTTTGTCATGGAACTTATTAAAATGTTTTAAGTTTAGGACTATCAAATACTGGTACTATAACCATATAAAAAGTAAATATCTACCAGGAACAACCAAATTATAATTATATAAAACACTAATAGTATACGGGAGCATGAGTTTGTTATATCATTTAGTAGACAAATTCAAACTTTTGAGAGTTCCTTTTAAATAGTTCTATTCCTAATAGTTCAAACAAATGGTTCCAGAACTATTTGATTTTGATTAGCGCCTTGCTATATCATTGAAAATAGAGATATAAATAAAAAAGATGTGCGCAAACATTTGTAGAAGATAAAGTTTGAGATTTAAAACAAAAAGTAATATCAAACATGGTAAGGTTCATAGTTTTATTAGTTTCAATGATCACTAATTTAAAAAAGAGCGTACGCCCTTAGTATTATAGTGTTTTCAGTTTCCCAATCCTCTTCATTTAGTTTACAGAAAATTTTGTAGTTATCAGTCTTGGGATTTACTTTTTCTGATTCATACTGTAATGAAAAAATAAATGTTCATTATAATATAATTAAATATTATCGCTTAAGCTGTGTAACTCCGAGGAAAAAAAATTGCAATTTAGAAATATTGAAAATGAATATTTTATTCTAAACGGTTCATCCTTCTCATTAAGTTCATTTCGAATGTTTTAACTTTTTTTTGTATTACATTCTATTCTGAGTTCAATAAATAAATAGTTTCATAATTTCCAAGTTCAATATTTCTAATTTACACTTTTCTTTGCTATATTTTACGAAAAAAGGTAGAAACATTACTACATATATATTTCCGATTTATTGCTATTAAAATTTTTAAAAACATGATTTCCAGGGGGCGCGAAGTAATATTTTTCCTGGAAAGGGGACAGTAGAATAAAAAAGTTTGGAAACCACTTCTTCATAGGTTACCGAAGGTGCTGAAAATGGATTTCATGATCGGGCAGCTTGTTTTAATTTATTTTTAACTTTTTGTATTTCTCATTTATTTGGATCCCTTTATATATTTTGGCAGGTGCTGAAAATGAAAATAAAATCGATTTTATGATCGAACCTTTGCGTATCGATTTATTTTAACTTTTTGTATTTCTAACACATTAAGGGCCGTTTATATGTTCTCGAAGGTGCTGAATATGGAAATATAACTGATTTTTTTTTCATTTTCAGCACCTCCGAAAACATGTTAAGTGACCTCAGAATGTTAGAAATTCTAAAAGTTAAAATAAATCAATACAAATGAGCGCGATCATAAAAGTTTGAAAAATTGAATTTTTATTTTCATTATTAGCATTTCCGAAAACATATAATAATAAAAGGGACTAGAATATATTAGAAATGCGGAAAGGTAAAATAAAGTCTGTACCTGGACTTTTTCGTAATATAATTGTACTGTTATTTCCAAAATCTGCTCAAAGAAAGATGTATACACATGAGTTGATTTCAGGTAATTGTTATTTTAATTGCAATTATTAAAGGTCAATAAGTAACTGCAATTACTTAGCATCAGGAATAATTGTAATTGTAATTGCGTCTAATAATTACTTCAGTGTAATTGTTCTTAAAATTCACTATTTTTTTTAAAATGTTTTATACCGTTAAAGGTTATCTTAGTGTAATTATGGTGTAACTGAAACAAGTAATTGAAAATTTAATTAAATTACTCATGTCATGATTCATGCCCAACTCCGAATGGTAAGTATTAATTTACAAAGTATATTGGGTGTGTGTAATACTATACCAGGGTTAACAAAATCATAACCATGATTATGCTCATAGTTTTAACATCTCTCAGTTCTGTCTTACGCGCCCTCCTACAGTCAGTAAAACACCATTCACCACTTTCTTCCGTTGTGGATACTTCCCAAATTTTAACATTATTTTGCAAAGAAAAAGAGTGAACAATACACAACACAATAGTTAAGTCAACAATTTACGGAAATAAACATAGAAGGTTATATTGTAGGTTGCAAATGTCGGTCGAATTAATACATAAGTACCTTAAAATTTATTAATGGTATGATATCAAATTATCCATACAAATTTAAGTAGTTCTTAGCTGATCCTCTGTTGCGTTGTCTGTTTAAAGATTGAGATGGCGTACCACCGGAAGAGGTACGGCTCGTGTAAACCCTTTCATTTTCGAAAGCTCCAGGTGTAGAAGGCCTTGGAAGTTTATTTTTCAGGATATTACCCGACGTGCTTGAGCTGTCGACCCATCTTAGGATCGTATACCGGTCCGGAACGTTACCATGGCGCCCGACATTGAAATAAATTCTAAAATCTTGCTGTGTAAGCTCCACTGACTCGGCATTTACATAATAACGTCGCACCGCAAAGATTCTGTGTTCTACATCCCAAGACATACCTGTTACCGGTAGGGAAGTTTGAAAATATCAATATGCCGAAATATCGATATTTATCATCGATAGTTTAAATATTGATGATATAATTTGACGAAAACCTCTATTTTTCCTTTAAAAAAATATTTCTGAAAAATACTGGTTTAATTTTTTTTCCTATGTTATTAATAAGTTCTTATTTTTTTTTTTAATACATTACTATTGTGTAGTTTTTTATTCAATCTGTAGCGACCTTCCTACAGTATGTTGGTTACCGCTCAAGCTGCCGTTCGAGCGTTACCTACCGACACGACGCTACCTAGCTGCCACAACGAGAAGTACTAGCCGTCAGGTAAACATGGTGTATTGAAATATTTCTTTCTTTTAAATACTTTGGCTGTACATATTAATAACCATGTTATATATTGTAAGATTCCTATTACTTTAACTAATAAAGATTAGAATAGAATCTTCTGATCCACTAAAAGTTAACGTCTAAACCGTAGCATATCTCGATGGCGTTTAACCGCCCAGATAGTTGAGTAAGCATAAACTTGGGTAACTGAAGTGTAGCTATTATCTCTCTGGACTTCAGCCCACCCATTGCTACTTCGCCTACTGGAGGTGTTCACACCATGTTGATTGATCGGAAGATGTTTCGTCCTACAAGTCGGCGGCAGCTTCTCGGCTCCTGTCCCCACCACCTGCAGAGTACGGAAAAGGCGAAGGAATCCAAAATTTTAAGAAAATGATATAAAGTTGTCGCAGTGCTTTATTAGTTTTTACAATTAATATTTGCTTGAAAAAAAAATAATTTTTATTAAATTAATATTTTTTCCACTTTTAGAAAAAATAATAATTGAATAAAAATTAATTTTTTTTTACTTTTAGAGGAGCAGCTGTCCCCAAAGCTCGGTGCTGGGATCTTTACTGTTTGTCATTCCCTCCATTAGTCTCCTATAGCAAATTCCAAGTACTACTCTCACTTACGCATTGACACATGTATTTTCCTGGGCATGTATATAATTCGAAAAAGGATCGCCATGTTTGGTTAGTACCAATCTCGTTTCGGTACAACTTCAGATGTTTTAAGATCTTATCAATCACGAGTAATTTTGAATCTCAAAAGTAGCCGACCCGAATTTCTCGGATAGCACCTCAGAAGTGTTGACAATGTGTATTTGCGTTATTCATGTCAATACCATTATTTTTCAAGGACTGGGAAATCCATTCCAATTCTAATGAAATTTCTGATACTTTGAATTCGCCGTTCAGTTTCATTCATTTCTATTGGATAATTTATTTGTGTATCTGTGGCAACACTGTCTCGACCACGTTTCTTGTATAACCTTCCACATTATATATACGAGTTAGATAGTCTCTCCTATTGTTCCGTTCCGTGTTGTTACTGTGTTCAATAAATATTGCCATAACACCATGACCTGTGTTAACTTTTGCCCTAAACTTTAGAATCTTAGATTCAATAATTTCAACGTAACATTCTCTCACCCGTACGTTACCTAGTTAGTCAACGATCACATAGCACCTGTCGTGTACGGGGCTTCGGGATTTCTAAATCCGACTAGGGGTTCCCCGTACACGTATTATATTTAAATTTATTCATCTATTTATATATTTGTATTATATATTTATATTTATATTATGTATTATCTATCGGTTCCTGATGGGAACCGGCTGACAAAGTATGTGCTATATTTAATTCAAAAACTAGAAACCATGGACCCCCTCGCCATGGTATGCTAGATACGAATATCTATAATTAATCATTGGAGTTCCTTTCCAACGGTATCGTGTTCACCAATTTACTATGCTATTATATATGAGGTGACATGCGGGGATTCTTAATTATAAAGTAAAGTCTTTGTTACATATTTTATATTTACAATTATATATATACATTAGAAAGAATAATATTATGAGAGCATGAAAGACCTGTTTCCTTATGCTTTAATTGTTATATTATGAATTGAGAAGTACCAGTAGGGATCTTTGATATTTATACTGACTCTAAGTTATTAATTCTATTCTTGCCATTCAAATTACAACGGAAAAGGTCTGACTTGTTTTGGTACGTCGGTCGGCTTGGCAATTGTCGCGGCAGATCGTTGCTGAACCTCTGCGAGGTGTGACTTCCTTCTCTGGCCTCCAACTCGTCAGCCGCTCTCTCTTCCTCCAGACTCTCCTCTTCCAGGTCTTCAAGTGTTCCTCAACCGTTTTTCAAGTCCCCATCTCTCCCAGCTTGTCCTCAAGCCTCCATCTCTCCCAGACTGTATCCAACTGTCCGACTGTCCCAGAATGTGCTCCATGCAGAATCTTCCTCCTGCCCTTTTTGCTTATTTTCTGCCCTCTCCTTCTGACTCCTCCTTCTTTTGATTTCTGTTCTTTGATTGATTTTTCTTTGTTCAGAGGGGGTGAGAAGATCCAATGACCTTCGGCGAAAGTCAGTCTTTTTCCTACCTTTCATGTTTAAAATAAGGCGGCTTTTTTCTTTGACACTCGCTGTATTTTCTCCGAGGTGTTTAAAGTGGCCACGTGTAAGATAAGGGCTGCTTATTTGTTTATCTCTGCCTACACGGCCAACCGTCCCCAGGAGGCGCATACCCTCTGTTATCTATATATCTCTGTACATTACTTTAAATGTTTTACTGATCGGGTCTCTGCCTAGGCCCGGCGCCCCTTTGTTATGCCGAGAAAAGAAATTACTTCAAGTTAAAAAAATCCAGCTGGTGCCTCTCATACATATCACACCCTACAAGAAAAGTGTAGAACTCAATTACTTTTTATGATTTGAGCGCTTTTCTAAGGAAAAAGTACCAAGTACTTTCGGTACTCTTACCATCAATTATTTTGAAGGCACTTTTTTTTAAAATATGCAATTTATATTAAAGGCGTCCACTCGTATATCGATTTACTACAACTTAATTAAAAAATGTTATTTACAAATTAAGATATGTGAACTACAGTTGAGCGCCTCATCTCAAAATTCGATGGTATAAAAAAAACATTTACAACTGTAAATTACAATACATACACAGTACCTTTGATATAAGATATGTTGAATCTAACCCTTTATGGGGCCTCTACATGTTGGCCAAGCCATGGCGAACTCGGACATGCGCGAGCATTTGTACAAGCCTCCGATTCGTGGCAAGCGGCCAACATGTGGATCCGCCTAGAGACTTGTACAAATGTTCGGTAAACATTAACGGTTTATTCGGGACCATCCACAAGTCAGTGTTTTTCAGAGAGGTAATCACGAACCCTCTCAAAAAACCGACTCTCGACTCGATCGGTAACGAGCTTAGGCCAACTCGTACCAGCCAAGCCAAGCCACGCATCCACATGCTCGCGCATGCCTGAGTTCGCTACGGCTTGGCCAACATGTGGATCCGCCTTAAGATGCTCAATCGCATATGTCCAGATAGTCCTTATTATAGTCATTTAGAAAGGTCTTTTGTAATGGAGTAGAAGTTTAGACCATTTGTCTAGTAAGTGCTGTAATAGTCGGAATCGACGCGCAGTTTCCTGTTTTTTTTTGTCTTGTGTGAGTATTCGAAGTTATTCGTTTGTCCAGATGTAGTCCAAGGTAGCGGATGTGTTCTTACAGGGTTAAGAGCAACATTACTAAAGTATACCATAGAGCAGTCGAGAGGAGTGACTCTAGCAAAAACTGTTGAGTTTACTGGAAAGCTGAAGAATATTGGAAATTAAGATAAAATAAATAAAATCAGGAGTAGAAAGATATCACAAAACAAATTTTAAAAAATGATATTCAAAACCTTTGGACATATTAATTGATAATATTAGAAGTACGATGGGATTTATTTTTATCCTAAAATTTCGACACCATTCTTCCAGGGTTTGTCTCCTTTCATTAAGGATGTGAAATATGATTAATACGCTCTGTTGGTTGTTAATTGAACAATAATAAAATAAATCAACATGTTTACAAAGGAGCCAGATTTAACTATATACAGTATCTGGACAAGTACATTAGTTATCAGTGCTAGTAATGCTGCCAGAGTTGTATAATTTTATTAATTCTAAAGGACTGAATGTCTTGAAGTAAGAGTTAATGAGGAGTAATGAGATTATAAATAGACAAATATGTTTCATCTTCCTCTTGTTGTTTCACCAGAGGTTCTATCAGAAGCTTCATCGGCTACTCTTCTCCACCCATATAAACCACACCCAATATTTACAGAAATTATTTTCCTTCTAATGTCAATTGTGTTAGCTTCCTTGAGGATGACATCTAGGTATTAGTTTTTCGGGAGTTTCACTGGGGGTTTCACTACATTCTGCAAGGACCTCAAACTCATCAGTAAGAGGATGCCTCCTTTGTCCAGGAAAGAGGCTCAGATAGTGATTAAAGCCTTCCTGATTTTATTAAGCCAGTGGTAGAACTCTTAATGTTTTGCTTCTGTGCAGGACTTCCATTTTCTGCATCCTCTTCTTGCAATAAAGCTTTTTCTCCTCTCAACAAAGCCCTCAGTATGCGTTTGAGCTCCTCTGCTTGGTAACATGATAGGCCTGATTTTTTTCAGTGAGTTAAAAAAAAGGTAGTTAATAAAAATGTCTAAAAGAAAACAAGGAGTAGAATTAAAATGTGTTTGAAAATGCTCTTTATCATTTTGTAACACAAATAACTTATTTAACAAATTTAAAAAGTACTACTTCCTAATTATTTAACATTTTACAAATAAATATTTATATTGTACTTTATCATCATTGGTTTTATTTCCTCCACACTACTGTCAAATTTTAAAGTTATAACTTCCTTTATCCTCAGTCCTATAGGACTGATACACCATCATCGCTAAGAACTTGTTCCATCTGTAAAGGAAAATTACAATAATTAAGAATACTTCTATATGACGGTATAATTACATCATCATTCAATACAATAAATTTTGTTCAGAAAGAATATATATTATATTCTAAGCCCAGGATTGACCTCTTACCACTTCCCCAACCGTAATATATCCTTACTGATAAGTTGATGATACTTTTAGAAAATACCATTTAAAAGGAAAACAAAAGCAAAAGACAAGCTGAAGTGTAATATTTACAAAACCATATTATAGCATTATGTTAATGCAGTTCTGCTGGAATGGAATATCATGTTTATAAGAAGCAATTGAGAACAATAATGGAGGCACACTCGTGGGTATCATAAAATGGGAAATCAAAATTCCCAATAGGACGTGCCCACATCTGTAAATTGATTTAAATAGTCCTAAGCAGGCAGAGCAGGAGCATCGATGATCTTCAGATTCTTCTCTCAAGTAAGCTAATAAGATACTAAAATTTAAAAAATATATTTGGAGATTTGAGAGTAGTTACTAAATATTTGTGGTTGCTTATGGTGTATTTCTGATGTGTAATAATAGTACTGATTAGATTAAGTAAAACTACATTTTAAAAGTATATTTCTGTCTTACATGAAATATTTCTTTTATCATCAATATTTTATTAAAGTAGTCACAATGGAGCCAATTAAATAACTTTGAAAACTCATAGTTATTTTTTAATAAAATTTCAAATAATCGTTAAAATGTAATGAATAGTTTATGCCAAATAAATTCTTCAATTTTTAGAACAAGTTGGGTCAAGCGTGTACCCAGGATCAAATTGAGGTGGGGTCATAGTTTCAATTAGGTTGTGACATTTCAACGTGGAAAAAAAGAATGAAACCAAAATTTTAAGAAAATTATATATAATTTTCACAGTGCTTTATTAATTAGTATAATTAGAATTTGCTTGAAAAAAATGTTTATTAAATTTATATTTTTTTAACTTCTGGGTGGGGAGGCAGCCGCTCCCACCTGCCCCACTGGGTACGCCCATGGTCTGGGAAGTGACAACTTTTTCAATAAAATCAACCAACAAGATTTTATAGAATTGATTTTTTAATTTTTTTTCTTCCTCCAAAACGATTCCTACGATTGTAATTAAATTCATCATGCCATCACAGGGTTTAAATGATGAATTTTTAAAAAATCTTCCCCAAAAGTACGTTTAAAAAAAAAACAAAATCTTTATCGCTACAACTAGGGTTCAGTACTTTCTAAGGAAGTAATGTTACTTCCAGACTTACTTACCAGGTTGTGCAAGGAGGTGATTTGGTCAGAATCATGATCGACCGCCAGATTTATACTCAATTAAGGGTACCCAATTTAAGAGGCTGGGTGGACCCCAGGAGGGCTCCAGAACCCATGGGAGTTGACTCACGGTTACAGTGGAACAGAAAATAATTTTCTCACCAGACGGATTTAAACTCGGGTCCTTGGAGTTAGTAGCCGTGCCCCTTACTTCAGAGCTCCCCGTGCTCCCCAAAGTACCTTTAATTTTGTTTATTTGGAATAAAAACAAACAGATCTCATTGTTAGCAATAATAAACGATGGATAAAAAAAAAATATTAAAGAAATTACAAATAAGTAAAGGAGAAAAAAGTAAAATATCCGATTTGAATGGAAAAAGCAGAAAATTATGACCATTATCTTTTGTTATGAAACTGCAATATCTTAATCTTCGCAAAAATAAAATTTGTATTCATTATTCCGATCATGAGAAACCCTAAAATTTTAATTAAAGTAATAGATCATTCCATTTATCAGAAGCTCCCACAGATGAGGAAGCTAAAATTACATTAGTATTTGAATTTTTAAAAGCACATCACCTTCTTTTTAAATTATAACTCCTCTTTGATTTTGATTTTCTTATTTTTTTTTTTATTTTATTTATTAATTTTTTTTTATTATTTTTTAAATTTTTTATTTATTTTTTACTTTTATCATGCCATAGGCATTGAAAACCAGAGGGTTTTACACCTTTAAGCAAAATAGATAATCTTTATTTTTTTATTAGATCATAATTTTTTAATCAATTCCATGAGTGTTTTGATGTTTTACTCCCATTTCTTATCATATTTCTATTTTTTTAAAAAATGTGACAGTGACAAAAAAAAAAAATAGTTTGGTTCAGACAAGAAACTTTAAGCAATGACTCAAGAGAAAAGTCTAAATTGTAGATGTAAACGGTCCAAGAGGATCGCAAAAAAGCATTTGAAAGTCTTTCAATTATCTTGCTGATACGTAGTCATGTACAGGAAGTCTTATAGTTTATTAGAGTGAACTGTAAAAAAAAAAAAAACTTGCAAAAAAGAATAATTTATGTCCTACAATTTTCTTGTAATTTCAATTTTTTTTTTCCCATTAAATTTCATACTGATTATCAGTGGTCTAAGGATTAGAAGAAATTTTAAAAAATAAATAAATAAGGAAATCTTATTATGCACCTAATTAAACACGATATATACTTTAATTGTTTGTGGTTAAAATAATTTTATCATGCACTCAACATTTTATCACAAAAAATAATGAGTACCTTAATTTTTATATCTGTATGTGCAGAGCTCAGATAACTCTCATCTTCTTGTTTGATGTAAGATGTACCATCAACATCTATCAAAGAATCTGGGTGTTCTTCCTTATTTATGAAATCTGGATGTAGTTCCTATAATTAAAAAAGGAAATGTATGCTTACTTTTATAAATAAGAATATAGTTCTTAGTTTTATTAAAATTATTTGATTTTTTTTTTCAAATACTGTAACCTGCTAAAAAATCCTTCATGTCGTCTTTTGATACATACCAAATATGATTCAACCTATAAAATGGCATCTAACTTGAAAAGGTCTGCTTTACAACAAAATCACAAAAATATTTTTTTTTTTAAATAACATTTTAATCATTAACCATTTACTAATGATAAAATTTGAAAAAATTTAATTTAGAATAATAAT
>NW_027109566.1:441326-461993 GCF_000696795.3 Halyomorpha halys
TATATATATAATAACAATTTCTTAAATTTGTTTATTATATCAAACACTCATCACTATACTTAACATACAGCCCTGATGAAGCTGTACAAAGGGGGTGAAACATCGGAAAATAAATAGTTGTTGACTTTCTTTCTCTTTTGACCACAACCCTGACCATCATCTTTATAATTTGAAAGTGAATATTGATTTGTCATAATAATAAAGGAGGACTCAAATTCATTTACATTCTATAGAGTTAAACAGATCCAAGTATTAATTTCTAATTAAAATTTCCTAAAACACACTCTGGTTAAAGCATGGTTGGTGATTTTTGTAAATATTGACATGCTTTGTGAGTAAATAAACAAGACATTATAATTTTTAAGCGAACAATGATTTAGACACATTACCTTTCTGGGAGAATAAAAAAATGAAAAATAGTTTATTATTGTTCTGGGACTAAGCTCCTTTAGAACAATTTTTAGGTACAACAAAATATTGATCAAAAACAGTGTGGCCGCACTTACTTGCCATTTATAATATTATTAAGTAATTTTTAAGAACCAAAAAAAAAAAAAAAAAAAGAACAAAATATATAAATAATATTTACAAATAATATATGTGTATGTTAAATATAATATTAGTTCAGTTTGGAGAAGGAAAAGGTGGTTCACCAGAAGGGATTTAAATGAGGGAACGATTGGTGCATGGCATATGGTAGACGGAATAAAGTTCCAATGAGAGGCAACTTGAGTAAAGATTTGTCAAACGTAATAGTTCAGTGAGGTGGAGAATAGAAGTCAGGACAGGATCTAGTAGTATAGGATTGGACAGAGAGAATTGAAATGCAGGTTATGTAGGATATAGGATGGACATTGGAAAGGGGTGTTGGAATTGTCCATAAATACTGCATTTATAATTTACCAGAGAAACCAACCTCGTAAACTTGAAGAGGCTCCACTGTCAACTGCTCATGCTTCTTTAGTCGGTTATTCTGTTTTTTTCTTTGCTTTCTACACATCCTCCTTCTCTGTCGAATATCTGTGTTAGAAGTGTACTTGTTTCTTTTTTTATCACGATATATTTTATGTCTCGCCTTTTCTTTTTTCTTAAATTCCTCATACTTCTTAGGATCGCTCTTCATTTTTTCTCTGCTTCTTTTTGCTCTTTCGGCTCCTGTCAAAGCCTGAAAGAAAATTCAGAAGACTAAGTTGGGAGAATTTTTTTTAATAATTTTGATAAATATACAGTTTAAAATCTACATGTGACAGTATATTCAGGAAGTTAATTAAATAACTTGAAATTAATAAATTACCAAACTATTACACAATTTATTAACGTGGGTTGATATAGTTAGGACTGAGGTTATGAAACATTTTTACATCAATAAATCTTAGTTTTAAAACAAAATTGTCTATTTCACTAATACAAACTTTAATGACAAACGTTTTAAACCTTCTGTTATCTTCAGACTCATGTTTACAAGATGTTTTGTTTAAGAGAACAGGAAGGATTAACATTATACCAGGTGTTTATCATTGGATTCCCTATTACTTTTCATTGAGTACTTTGGCACTCAGCCCAGTCTGTGAGTACATTTATTAGTACTCATGCGGTATTAGACATATGTTAGGCAAGTACTAGTAAAAAAAGTACTCGTGATTTATACCTGATAACAAAAAGCACTCAGAAAAAATCATCTAAGTACTTTTCCATTGCCAACTACTCTATCATTATTAAGCAAAATTGCAGTTAAGCAAAATTGGTTTTAGATCAGTAGGATATGGAAAAAGAATGTTTGCCTCCAGTGCCAGGATTATCGGAATAAATCTTGCATTCCCCTCTCATAGAATTATAGAATGGTGACATTGTTAAAATTATATTAATCACAGCAAAAAATGTAAATGAAAATATGTGCTGGGTGAAAATAGTTTTGGTTTACTTGCATCTGGTAAAGAAATATATATCCTTTGAACTCCTCTCAATAGATAATCTTTATTTTTTTATTAGATCATAATTTTTTAATCAATCCCATGAGCGTTTTGATGTTTTTCTCCCATTTCTTATCATATTTCTATTTATTTTAAAAAATGGACTATGGCAAAAATGGCAGAAGGGACAGTGACAAAAAAAACCTAGTTTGGTTCAGACACGATGAAGAAGCTTTAAGCAATAATGACTCAAGAGAAAAGTCTAAATTGTAGATGTAAACGGTCCAAGAGGATCGCAAAAAAGCATTTGAAAGTCTTTCAATTATCTTGCTTATACGTAGTCATGTACAGGGAGTCTTATAGTTTATTAGAGTGAACTGTAAAAAAAAACATTGTAGATGTAAACGGTCCAAGAGGATCGCAAAAAAGCATTTGAAAGTCTTTCAATTATCTTGCTTATACGTAGTCATGTACAGGGAGTCTTATAGTTTATTAGAGTGAACTGTAAAAAAAAAACTTACAAAAAATAATAATTTATGTCCTACAATTTTCTTGTAATTTCAATTTTTTTTTTCCCATTAAATTTGATGATTATACTAAGGTTAAGAAGAAATTTTAAAAAATAAATAAATAAGGAAATCTTACTATACACCTAATTAAACACGATATATACTTTAATTGTTTGTGATTAAAATAATTTTATCATGCACCCTTCAAATAAAAAATAATGAGTACCTTAATTTTTATATCTGTATGTGCAGAGCTCAGATAACTCTCATCTTCTTGTTTGATGTAAGATGTACCATCAACATCTATCAAAGAATCGGGATGTTCTTCCTTATTTGTGAAATCTGGATGTAGTTCCTATAATTAAAAAAAGAAATGTATGCTTATATACATGCTTAATGTAAGTTGTATGATAACATTTATTGTGGAATCTGGATTTTCTATGCAATTAAAATTACACTAAACTTTAACCTTCTCCATTTAATTTTTTAGACTAAAATCATTCTTCCTACAGACCCTTAAATTAAAAACAATGAGCACCTTAATTTTTATGGCTGTAAGTGAAGATACCAGCACATAGCTCCCATCTTCTTGTTTAATATAAGTTCTTTTTTCAAAATCTAGGTGTCCTTCCCCATTCAAAGAATCTTGATTTGGTTCCTATAATTAAAAACAAGAAATTAATATTTATATTGATAGACAAAAATAGTTTTGTTTTATAAAAATAATTTGAAACCTCTTTTAATCGACTGCAGCCTGCTGAGAAATCCTTTGCATCGTCGTCTGATACATCATACTGATACATATCAGCTAAACCTGGTTCAACCTGTAAAATGACATCTATCTATGAGCTGGAATATGTCAGCTGCACATTATCATTGTTGATACCTTGCATTGAACAAAACATAAAAATTTAATGATGAATCTAAAAAAATTGTGCTTTAATTTCATTTTTTAAATTATCTTCAAACCTTTTTTTTTTTTATTTATTTATTTGTTGATATTTACAACTGTATAAAAAAATACAACCAGTAAATTTGATCATAATGACATATGATATGATACAAGATGTAGAGAAACTACCCAGTAGTAGAACTCTAAAACAGTTTACAATATAAGGTCACGAGGCCATCTTCTTTTCAGGCGCCTTGGAGGATTGCCAGGAATGGAAGAGGAAGCAAGGTTAGAAACGAGTGGGTTTGGGTGGTTAGGGAGTTTATTATGGAAGGAATAATATCGGGTTCGGGCTAGATCGGTTACATAAGGAACATTTAGGTCTTTATGGATGGTTTTATTAGTAACAAAATAAGGAGCATTGAGGATTTTACGAAGGATTTTGGATTGTAAAGATTGGATACGAGAGGAATTCGAAGGTTTAGTGGAGCCCCAAAGCTCAACTCCGTATATCCAGATGGGCCTTATTATTGTCATGTAGATCAGTCTTTTGTAATGAGTTGGAAGTTTAGACCGTTTGTCTAGTAAGTGCTGTAGTAGTCGGAATCTGCGTGCAGTTTCCTGTCTTTTCAGTCTTGTGTGAGGATTCCAGGTTAGTCGTTTGTCAAGATGAAGTCCAAGATAACGAATCTGTTCTACAGGGGTAAGAGCCACATTATTAAAGTATACTGTAGGGCAGTCGGCAGGTTTACGACGAAGAGTAAATGTGATTTGTTGGGATTTGTTGGGATTTATCTTTATCCTCCAATTTCGACACCATTCTTCGAGGATTGTGATATGGGACTGGAGAGTTTGGGATGCAATCAAAGGGTTATTACTAACTGTGAGCACACATGTGTCATCAGCATACGTGGTAAGGATAGTGTTAGGAGTTGTTGGTATGTCAGCTGTATAGATGGTGTAGAGGATGGGACCGAGAATACTACCTTGAGGAACACCAGCGGATTGAAAATAGAGGGATGAATAGGAACCATTGTGGTTTACTTGGAATAATCTATTAGTAAGAAAGGAACGGATGATGAGAAAATATGTAGGAGGTAAGAATTTACGGAGTTTGTAAAGCAGTCCCGGGTGCCAGACTCGATCAAAAGCCTGCTCTATATCGAAAAAGACTCCCTAAATTTCTTACTTCAAACCTAAATTTTAATGACCTATTTTGTTAGCTACTTGTGTCAACAATTCGTACAAGCTGTAACAAGTAATCACAAATTACAATAGTTACTGATAGTAAATGTATGATGATTTGAATATACAATTATTTGATATTTAAAGAATAATACAATGTTATATACAAGTTAATAATGAATAATCTTAATTGAAATGTTACGTTACGTACTTGTTGAGCTTCCAGGCACGGAACAGGTTCCTAAGGCTAATGCTAGAGCATGCATGCCACTGTGTGCCATTACATGAATTACAATTAATTTATCTTAATTATTAAGGAAGACACAAATTCATTTAAGTCTTCTAGAATTAATTTGATCCAAGCAATTATTTTATAATTAAAATTTCCTTAAACACACTCCAGTTGGAGCACGGATGATTATCTTTGTATTAGTTGACATATTGGCAAGAAAATAAACAAAACACTGTGAAATAAATTACTAAAATAAGTAAATCATGATTGATAAGTATTGATTTTATTACAGCATGCTACTTCTATGTATGTAAATATAATAAAAAATTTCATTTAGTTACTGTCAGGAAGGAAATGGTTATTTGTAAATCAATAGTATGCAAACTCAATAGGACCAAAATAAAAATTAAAGAATAATCATGAAATGCATAATTTAAATGGTAAGATTTGAAATGAACCATAACTAAATAAAAATATGCACCTTAATTCCAATGCCTATATTTTTAGAAATTTCATAATTCTCCTCTTCATCACAGTAAATTGCATTATTAGGATCCTTTGGAATCTGGAATCCTTCTGATAAAATCTGTAAAAAGAAAAAACAGAAACAACACTTTTATAATTTTTTTTTAGATTATTCCCAAACCATAAAATATAATACACATAACAAACAGAAAAAAAAATTGTTTCAAATTTTCTTCTTATTCAATCTTTTTCAAAAGAATTTCATTACTGGAGATTCGACATTTAAAAAACAGTTATGTACTAACATTACATTTTAACAGTCAAATCTCCCCACTCCAGTGTTTCCTCTCATTTATCTTTCATCATCTTATTTAGGCATTCTGTGGCTTTATTTCTACATGAAAGGTGGCTATTTGTTCTTTCTTTTTATTTTTGTTCTAGACCTTTATTTATTTTCATCTTATTTTCTTAATTCTACATCTTTTAATGTCGACTATATATATTTCTCTCATATCTACTTTTCTATTTGTTATTACTTCTGTTCATTTTATGTCGAATACTTCACTGCATTTCTGTTTTATTAATACTTTTCGCTTCATATCTTATTTTTATTTTATTTTTTTTATTTTCTTTGTTCGTTTTTATGCAAATTTTCACATCTTTTTTTTAGCCTCACCTTATTAACTGTTTATTTCATGTCATTCTCTTACACTGGTACCTTTTTTTTAGTTGTTTGTATTTTTTTTTTATAGCCTTGCAAAGAAATGTTGGGATGAAACATTGGCTTTTAATAAGTAGTTTCTATACTATTTGAGTTGCTTATTGACCATACCCAGATTTTTATCAATAAAAATCATGATCTCTTTTTCCTATAGCTGTACTCTTTGGATCGTTGACATTATGTTTTAGGATGTTGTTTTTTTTTGTATTCAAATTTTTCCATAGAATACAGAATTAATTACTACTTTCCTATTAGTGATTATGAGAATGTTTGCAGCAGGCAAAGTTTCAGACATAGTGCCTAAATAAATCACTACCTCTAAAACAATATATTTTCAGAAAGATGTGTTCTACTTCTTGTAAATTATTATATTAATTTAACTAAAACTACCAATATAGCCTGGTAATGTTTAACCATAACTCTAACTGTAACTTATAACTGCCATCAGATTAACTTGATTTTTATGGAGCAATTTCTCAATATCTCAAAATGTTGTAGTAGTTGCTGTTTATTTTCAAGCAATTGCCTCTGTCTGGAAAAAAACCTAGCAATTACGAGGTGAAAAAATTACTAGGGGATAAGGAATGGAAAAAGTGGGAGATTGAAGATGTTCAGGAGGATGAACAACAATGGGTAAACAATAGAAGAAAAAAAATGGAGTAGGTTAGGGATAGTCATTGACAGTAGATGAAATGTGTTGTATTTCATTAGATTTGTTAATATAAATTACCATATGGTTAATAGGCTTTGGTTCAACACTTATATGGATAGATTCAGAAATAAGCTATTTTTGATGGTTGGGGACTGTTTTGTCAAAGCTGAAGGAATGGTTAAGGTTCAAGGCATGTTTGGATAATAGGAGGGAGTTATTGATGGCTAATTTTCGTTAGAAGATACAGATTTTGAGGTGGTTTTTGATTTTCCTAATATAGGAATTGCAATTGTGAGCAGTGTTGAAGTTTGGAAAAATAATTAAAAGTCTACTGGAATAGGTAGATTTGATTTATCTATCAGCGGATTAGGATCAAAATATATTAAAATAAATGGTTAAGGAAGAGGAGTGAATGCTTAATGTAATTCCTAGTTCAACCTTAAGCCAAAAGGAGAGGATTGTAGGAGTTAAGGGATGAAAGGATATGAGGCTTGAAAACAAGAAAGAGGTCATCAAAGTATTTCTTAATAAACATTATGTCATGAGTGAATAAGGGAATATTGAAGTCAAGGTCATTAAGAAAGATGTTGCTTTATTCCATGAGCTATGAATATGTTCATTTATCCCTGATAAAGACATGCAATGTGGGGCAAATTATATGTTTTGAGATTATTTTTTTGACCACAACTAAGATCATCTTTCTTCAATTAATTACATATGCTCAACTTTATTCTTCAAATACTGAATTTTTCATAGATGAGAAAAACACACTCTATTTTAACGGATAATAATGATGAGAATGGTTTTATAATATCTTAAAACCAACTTGGCTCACTATTAGTATATTATTAATATATGTTATTATTATAATACAACTATCTGACACATTAGAAAATCCAGGTCAACTTCAATACTAATATATATAGCAAAAGTTTTCAATTTCTTATCAATTGATACCACATATCAGAGTACATACATTTTTGGACAATAAGTTTTTTTTGGGGGGGGGGAAAGAAAAAAGTAAAAATAAAAATCCCTTCCATTTAAAATTTAACTTTATTTTACAAAACAAAATATAAAGAACCACATTTTATAAAAGTCATATTACAAATCACAATATACAACCTTGATCTTATTCAGTATTAAAAATTTAAAAAAAAAATCTTTTTAAATTTTCTAATTGAAATTCAGCACAACTTTGTTATGACCAATTTTTAAAAGCTTATTTGGTTGGAAAAGTAAAAACAAATATTAAAGACTTTTAGAAATATGTTAGTTATATTAAATATTAAATATATCTTAGGTGAATTAGAGGAACCAACCTCATAAACTTGAAGAGGCTCCACTGTCACTTTCTCTAGCTTCCTTAGTCGCTCATTCTGTCTTTTCTTACGCTCTCTCCATATACTTCTTCTTCGTTGAATATCTTCATCAGAAATGTACTTGTTTGTTTCTTTCTCACGAAACATTTTATGTCTCGCGTTTTCTTTTTTCCTAAATTCCTCATACTTCTTAAGATCACACTTCTTTTTTTCTCTGTATCTTTTTGCTCTTTCTGCCGCAGTTAAAGCCTATAAAAATATTCAGAATATTAAGCACTAAATTGATAGGATTTTTTTTTATGAGCATTATTAATTATTTGTAAAAAACATTCAAAATTAGTGTCATAATCAAACTTTTTTTAAAAACATTTGATAAATATTGAACAAAAAAATATCTGTGTTTATTTTGTATTAATAAAGCAAGCTTAACTTAATTAATTACTAAATAATCATGCTATTGCACAATTTTTTAACATCAATTGATATAATTGGCATTAAACCAGTTAATTAAAGATTTAAAACAAGATAGTTTAATGTTTATGTATGTGAATTTGAAGATGGTCAGGACTGCAGCAAGAAGAAATAAAAAATAGTTCTCAAATATTTATTTATTGCAGATGTTTCGACCAACAATGGAGGTCTTCATTAGAGCTAAAAACAAAAAGATACAAAGAAACTGAAGTAAATGTAAGAATAAAAAAATGATATAAAAAATATCTAAGGGTGGACTTATTCAAACTATAAAAAACTTAAATAAAATGGGATAAGTTCAACAGTTATTGACAGATCCCTTTCAGAAAGGAAGGGAAATCCATGTCAAAGATTTTAATCATTGAAAAAATATTTTATTTATTCACTTCCTTTTTTTTTTTTTTTTTTTTTGTAAAAACATGGGAAATAGGATTTCATCAAAGTGCTTAACATGTGTCAAACATATCCTATAATACAGAAAGTTTCTCGGTTTTCATGTAAAGTTGAGCTTCTAATGTTTGCACTTTGATGAAATTCTCGGCAAACTCATGAAAAGTTGTCAGATGTCAAACCATCCTGAAAATCAAGGGGGAATTTTTTGATGAAAAAAATTAATCTCTTCTACAATTGCATTATTTTGCAGGCCAGTGCTCTACACCTTCGAAGGTGAGCTCACTACACCACCTACGAGCAAATATCTATTGCATGAGGCCAACTGGAAGGGATATAGGTTGAGCATTGCTGAAGACCTTCCAGCCATTACACAGTACTATACACCGGACAAGGTGGACTCAGTGGTAGAGATGATCACCACCACCATCAAAGAGGAGCCAATAGAAACATTCCGAAGTTCACTCCTGTCCCCAACGCCATCAGGAAGCCACCAAAACACATCCTCGCTCTGATTGGCCAGCGGAACAGCCTGCACACTCGTGATTACAGCTCAAAACCATCAATGCGATGACACGGCAGATAGCCTCACTCATGCGAGACTGGAAGACAGTGCTCTGTCATGACCAGCTCCATAGAACTCACGATGACCACAGACAGTTCTGGATTTTGGTCAGGATTTTCGTCACCAAGAGGAGGACAGTGCATCTCACCAATGGGAATGGCCTGATGACGTCTGGGGAGCAGGCTGCATTCCTGGCCTCAAGTTATGCAGTGGGAGATGCTCAGCTGACGACTAGTGCTCCTGCACCACCACTGGGAAGACCACCAAGCCCCGTTGAGAAGCCACACCATAGAGCGGATGAAGAACAACTACGTGACTGCCTTCATCTCACAGGACTGCAGCCAGGCCTTCGAGAGCGTGTCCAACCCGCTGCTACTCCGCCGACTGGAGTAGTTCAGGTTTCCCGCCGCCCTATCCCGATTGGTCCAGAACTACCTTAGTGAACGATCATTCGTAGTAATAGTCAGTGGAGACTCGTCGCCTCCAGCCCCCACCACGTTTGGAGTACCTCAAGGATCTGTGTTGGGACCTCTTCTGTTTGTCGTCTTCACTGCCCCAGTGGACACCATCAAACATCGAGACACAGTGGTAGCAGCCTACGCCGACGACATTGGAGTCTACGCTTCCAGCATGAAAGCTGAACTGGCCCTCCACCATGCACAAGCCATTTCTGCCACCATTGTAGCTGCACTGAAGAAGGATGGCATCAGAGTTAACCCAGCTAAGACGGATGCCATTGTGATGTCCTTCCTGAAGGGCAAGAAGAGCAGGCTATCCCAGCGGTTCATCGTGGATGGTGAGGGTCGGAATATCTCCAACATCCTCTACCTGGGCATGACTCTCACCTTCTCCAGTCACGCCAGGGAGAGACTAAAGTTGGCCCGACAGAAGTCGCATTGGTTCAACCACTCGCTCACATCTCAACACATCTCGCTACGACTCAAACTCAAGATCTACAAGGCCAACATACGTCCGACGCTACCCTATGGTGCACCACTCATGCGATACCTCTACAAGTCTATGCTCTCCAAACTGCAGAGTTTCCAGAACTCCCTACAGCGGCGAATAGTCAGAAGAACCACACTCCAGCGGGCCAGGAACAGAGTAATATGTGAGGAGCTCCTACTCCCGTCTGTGCCGGAATTCATAGGCCGTAGGCACATCAAATTCTTTGATGGGCTGAAAGCCTGGACTAACCCTCTATTCCGTGAGGTCGCACCTCCACCAAGACCTGGGAGGGACTTCTGGCTCTGCAGCCTGAAGTCATCACTTCAACACCACCAGCAGGAATAGTCCCTCCCTATTCCTAGGCAAACATGTGCATTCTGGCAAACATGTGCCATCACTGATAAACCGACTTCAGCGGACTCGGCAACCATTCCGGCAACACGAGACAACTCAAATACCCGGTACATGTACTTACCTTTCTTGTATAGGGGTAATTGTTTATTTCTTTTATTCTAGGAGGTAAGAAAAAAAAACATTTACAGTAAACCGGTTTTTAAAAAAATAAAAACTTTAAACAACAATAAACATAAAATACAAGTTACTAAAACTTTAAAAAATAATAATAATTAATAAAAAGGTCAAATAAACAGCAATGTGAACAAGGAAGGAAGTCAATGAAAGATTAAATAAAACCCATATAGTCCACCTCAGATCAAGAAAGACTCGACTCCTGCAAGATAGTACTCCCATTTTCTTATGAACTTTATAGAATGAATAATGTAGGTGTTTCATTTGTTATAATCGACTCATGAATATATCTCTTTGGACAAGATGTGTGTTGTCTGTCGTTCGGGTCTTGTGCTTATTTTTAGATGATGGTTAATGTGTGACAATTTGTAATATTAAGAGAGTTATAAGTTAAAAATAAACCAGTTTTTTTTTTTTTCTAAATGTTATTGATTCTAAAGTAGATTATAATCCAAAACAACATTCGAACGCTTAATACGTAATTACTGTATTTTTACAGGAACTTTTCGTATCAAACAATGCGTGTCACACACACGAACATGGTTATCAGCACTTTAATTCTTTTGAAATTTGATCTGCAGTAAACCTATGATCTTGTTCCAATCCGCCAAATTGGAGTAGTACTTCAGAACTGTTACCATGAGTAAAACCTGTATTCATAATGACTATTTATTACATTCAATAGTATACTTCAAGCGCGTCACTTTCAAAAACGTGTGACGCTTGTGAATTTCCAAATTAAAATATTTAATATTGTCTAAGTTCGGACAACATAGTAACTCTAAATCTGGTTTGGATCAATATCAATTATTAAATAATATGCATAAAATCGAGAGATAAAGTACCATTTAAATTGTTGAGTAACTGTCAACCTAAGATGTAACTTACTGCTAAGACGTAACTAATAGCACTGCTTTTTATCCACCTTACGTTTTGAGTGACTTTCCCCTCCACTAGCCCGCCATCTTGCCAAAATTGTGACGCTCGTGATTCCCTACGTTTAATCTACAGGCAATTGATAAGATAAATTATCAAAAATAATGAAGGCTATTGACTCTCTAATCTGTAAAACGTTCCCCTCATATTGAATTTATTTCGTGATCGCCCTATCTAGAGATGGGACAGTTCTATGAAAAATGCTTCTACGATGTCGTTGTAGAAGAGAAAAATTAAATAACCGGTCCAATAACAGTTTAAAAAAAAATTGGAAATATTCATGATAATGATATAGACCTTTACCAAAGAACATTCCTAGGATAAAAAAGATATAGAGATCGAAATTTTTGTCTAATAGTTTTAAATCGATATATCGTACTAACATTAAATTTGAGTACCGAAAATCATCGTTTTTTCGAGAAAAAATAAACAAAAAAGTCTAGGACGTGTTCAAGAATAAAAAATGTATTAGTATGGTTTTTAATAATTCATTCAATATTAATTTTCTTATTTAAACTTTTACGTAGTCTCCCAAAACGGTATGTGTATGTGTTTATATATGTAAATAGTCTAACTCAAAAACAAAAAGTAGTAGAACTTTGAAATCACTATAAAAATGTTAAATTAGCTTTTTCACTAAAATCTACCTAACGGAAGTATCAATTTATTTTTTATAATAATCGATAACTACATTGATTGATTCGATACTTTTTTACTACGTTCTAAAAAACGGCTCTATTTTATTATTAATAAAACTCGTTTTATCAATGTATAACTTCAGTTCTTATTAACTTCTTTAATATCAATAAAATCTTACCCTAATTGAGAGAAATAACGTGAGAGGGATTAAATGCCTAATATTCTAAATATATTCCTCTAAAGTACCTTTATTTTTTTTAAATTATTAACTATATCCGATTGCTATCAGTTAAAAAAAACAAACAGATAAATATAAAATAATGTGATAATTAACAAAAGTAGAAAATAAATTCCTGGTTGTTATGGCAACAGTCAGATTTTGCTTTTACTTGCCTGTTTATGAAATATTTAGTAAGTGAAAGAAGTGCCATCTCGAATAATAAATACATTTTTTATTTGATGCACAAGGATTAATTTTTAGCACCACATTTATTTTTATGTTCAAGCTACTTAATTTTATTTTTAATAGATTGATATTTTATTTGAGATTGAAATATATACCTAAATATTTAATTTTTGCTATTACAAATTTAAAACTTGTTAATTTGAATTCCCTCCTCCAATCCATTATATATGTTTGTATTCTCATAAGTCTTAAATTTCACAGGGGTGTGTAGACACCAGACAACAATAACACTCTAAATACAAGAATATCTGAATATCTCAGGTTCCTAGATTCTAAAGGCAATGAAGATATATTTATCATTGCTCCAAATTACGTTTATTATACTCTAAAGAATGAAAATAATCGTGACTTGTTCGTGCTAGCCATGGATAAAAAAGAAAAAAATACTTTCCTCTCTTGTATACATTGAATTAATTTCTCTCCTTAAACAAACTTGTTTTCTATTTTTAAGTAGTATTATTAGGTGCTCTAAGGCACCAATTGTACATGTCTGCGCATTCTATAATTTTTAAAAATGTTCTCTCCGTGAATGAGGTCTATTTTGGATTATATAAGTGTTAATGAAGCATGTATACATCAAAAGATGAAAGAAAAAGCCAAAGTCAAGTAACAAATTTTGGGATACATAATTAAAAATGAGAACAAAAGAAAATAAGTAGTAGAATAAAAAGGAGTCAGAAAAAACTGGTTATCATTCAAAAGAACTAATTACTTTTATTAAAAAATAAAACACTGCTTCATAATTTATTTACATTTTATAATTAAATATTTACAGTTATCATGTATTATACATAATGTACATTGTTTCCTCCACATAATTATTGCATTGTATGATCCTGAGATGATTAATCGTCACTAAGACCTGGATCTATCTGTAAAATAAAAAATATTATTTAAGAGCAAACCTCCATCACGGTATAATCATAAAGCCAAAGAAATGTTGAAGGGAGTATTATAAATAGGATATATAAGATAGAAGTTTAGTTCTTGGGAGAAAGAGAATAGTAATCAATAGATTTGGAGTCTAAGACAGAGTTTTCTGAGGATCTTTCACTTCAATCTAGATTTAGGATGTGGGAAGGGTAAACTATCAAAGAATTATTCCTTGGCACTGCTCTTAGAAGACAGAGTTAGATTTCAGGGGAGCTTAAAGAAGGATAAATTTTGAAATAAATTTAAATTAATAGTCTTCTGGCAATTTGGTTATCTCGTGCAATTATTAAGACTAAAATTGTAATGAATAATCAATAATCTGGATGGAGATATATACCACAAGGATATAAAATGACAAATCACAATTTCTAGTATAGGGTGAGCCAAAATTAAAGCAAGATTAGAACTAAATAGAAAACATTTTTTTTCCCCTTAAATCATTATTTTATTGAATTCTAAAGTACACAGGATAAGGTTATGTATAGAATAACACATAGAGTAAATTGCATCCACCACTTTCATGGAAAATTTTGATATAAGAGTGCCTATTTGCCATCAAAGCTGTGGATGCATTTTACTTTATGTGTTATTTCATACATAACCTTATCCTGATGGCAAATAGACACTCTGTCAAAATTTTCCATGACTATTCTGTATAAATGTGGCTGAATATTGTTGGTGCAGCATTTAATATCCTCCTTCAATGCACTCATGCTTGTGGGCTTGTTGGCATAAATCCAATGGTGTTAAATCTCATGATCTAGGGGACCAATTCTTATCACACAAACAAGAGAGTACACAGCCAGGAAATGTCTCACAAAGTAATTGAATTGTTTCATGGGCTGTAAAGCAGATGGCAGCATCTTGTTGAAACTAAATGTCGTCCATATAAATTTCATCCAATTTGGACGGAAAGAACTATTTTATCATGTTGCAATATCGAGCAACAGTAACCTTCACTGCTGACCAGCTTTATTTCGAATAAGTATGGTCCAATGATGCCTCCAGCCCAAAATTCGCATCAAACAGTGGTTGAGGATGTACTTGTTCTTTGACAATCACATGTGGGTTCTCTAAACCCCAAATGTGACAATTTTAACAATTAAGAAAGCCATCAAAGAGAAAATATGCTTCATCGCTGAAAATGATACATCCACTTGGGCATATCCAATGATCCATTCAACAAACTTCCTTTCCTGTGCATGCTCATTAGGTTTCAGTCTTCTAAGGATCTCTAAACAAGACAAAAATTCCCAATAAAAAGGTATGGATTGAACTTTGTGAGCATGGAGAAGCAGATTTTCAGTGAGTATTGCTACTTCTTGTCCACAACGCCATATTGATGTTCCTGGACTTTCACCAACACTCTCACGCACTGCTTCGATATTAACCTTTGAATGGCCAATGTGTGTTTAGCATCACTCATTGATCCAGTCTACCTGAATTTTTCAATTACTCTCTTCATAGTTGACAAAGTTAATCACTATATCGACCATATTTTGTTTAATATTTTCGAAATGTGGATGTCAGAGTTTCATTACCTTTGAAATATTGCTCAACAATGAAAATATGTAGGTCTATAGTGCAATGCTCTATTTTTACTAACCCTAAACTATCAGCTGCACTTTTGTGATACAATTACACACTTGAATGGTGCAAATTCAAATCTTGCGTTAATTTTGGTACATTATTATATACATATTAATTTTGGTATATGAATTAACGATCTCTAAACAAGGCAAACATTCCCAATAAAAAGGTATGTTCATTGACTATATGTTTAGAAGATATTAACATAAAAATAATTTCATTATTATGAATTATCTAGGTCACAGCAGTAAATAAATTTGAAATTTGGAAATGATATGAATATCTTAATTTCTTTCAAGCTGCTTCTGCAGTAATAATATACATGTATTATGTTTCAATGATATTCAAATTTAAAATGAAACAAAAATTACCATAATTTATGCGTGGAAAAATTAACTTCAATTTTTAAAAAAAAAATTTCAAGTATAAATATGAATATGACTAAAAATTATTTTCTATGATTGGAAAAATAATTAATTAATCTAATGAACCTTACATATTATTCTTATTAAGCATTTGAAAATATAAGGAATACCTTAATTTTTACTGCAGTATGAGGAGAATTTGGATCATTTTCATCTTCTTGCTTTATGTAAATAGTGTTATCAACATCTATCGTTGAATCTGGATCTGATTCCTATCATTAAAAAAAATAAAGTAATATTTACTCTTTCAAAGAAGAATTTAGTTTCATCGAAATAATTTTAAACCTCTTTTACTCGACTGCTTCCAGCCAAGAAATCTTTCGAATCCTCTTCTGATACATCATCTTGATGTATATCATCAGATAAACCTGGTTCAACCTGTAAAATGACATCCATCAAGATCTTGAATGGGTCTGCTATACACCAGTATTGTTCATTATCTGCATTGAACAATACACAAAAATAGAATTATATATTTCAAAAACAGTACTCTAATTTTATTTTAGCTTATTAATTCTAATTTACCATTAAGGGTATTTTTAAACAACCCAAAAGTTATACTTATCAAGGAAGAGTCTATATAATTACCAGAAAGGTAATTAAATTCTTTATAAGAAAATAAACAAAAATAGAATTGATTTGCCTTAGTTATTCATTCAACTATTATCATAAGACCATTTTAGTTCTGTTTTTATTTGATTAATAAATAAATAAATACCCACACTTGGTTATGCTGATGATTTGGTAATATTGGTGATGATGAGGAAACTATAAAACTGAATAAAACTACATTGATAAACTCCAGTAAGGAAATAGGTCTAAATACGAATAAAACAAGATATATGGTTAGCAGTAGAAACGAGAGCAATTTTGGTGAAATAGGTATAGCAAGAAATACGTTTTAACAGGTAGAGATTCAGAAATTTGGGTTATACAGTAACATGAAAAAAACCAAATTGATGAGGAAATGAAGCAAGGCTAAAGGCGAGAAATGCTTGTTTTTCAATTTTGAAATTGCTTAGCTTACACCTTCAGTCTGAAAACTTGTAAGTTAGAATTTACCAAACTATTATCCTTCCTACTGTTATTTACTGATGTGAAATATGGTCTCATACACTGAGGGAAGAACAGTGCATGAAGGTTTATGAAAATAAAATATTCTGACCAAAAAGGGATAGGTTAACCAGAGAATTTAGAAGGGTAAAAATGCTGAATTCAGGAAATTGTACCTGGTAAATATAATTCATGTTATAGCATTGTGGTGAATAAGTTTATTTATAATGTTAAAGATAACTTTACAAAGGTTCTATAATTAAATAAAAGTTATGCACCTTAATTGAGATGTCTACATTTTTAGAAGTTTCATAACTCTCGTCTTCCTCAAAGTGAGAGGCCTTAGCAGGATCATTCACAAGATTTTGATCTTCTGATTCTTTCTGCAAAGAAAAAAAATTCCAATACAAAAACATTAGAACTTGCAGGAATTAATTTGTTTATATTAGTAAGGTATTTTTATAAGTTAGAGAAAATTTAGGGCATTACATTATTTTCCTAGTTGTCATCGATCCCTGGAAAGGATAGTCTCTTCCCGAGCACACTATCAAACTCCATTATTAAATGCATCAGAAAGTAATTAAAACACAAAGAGTAGCGTTTTTATTGGAAATGAAGAGGAATCACTTATAAGTACAAATTATTACAAGTAAAGGAGTACATAATCAAGTGTTTCGCTGACTTATTCCTACTAATAAATACAGAAGCACCACTATTGCACATCTTGGTTCAGTGTTTAAAAAAAAAAAATACATAAACGAGTAACTTAACAGTTAAAATTTATTCGAACAATGACAAATATCTAATAATAAGAGGAAAGATGAAATAGGATCCACATGTTTGCTACTTGTTGAACTAACTTCAGTAATTACATTGATAACAGAATAATTGAGGCATGGAAATGGAAAAGGCTGTAAGAGCCAGTATGAAAAATGAGATTTTCATGTGATAACGATAAAGAAACCTGTGCCAATCGATTGGTAGTCACTGGAAGTTCCTGTCTTGAATGATATAGTTTCTAGAGCTGTAATTTTTTCAAAATATTTGAATAAAAGTAGTGGCCAGCTACCTGTTTTTTTCCCCCCTTTTTCTCAAAAGTAGCTTTTTGATACTTACAGCCTTTTCCATTTCCATGCTATAATTATGTTGAATTACAAAGATCTAGTAAATTAATTACAGTATTGTATTTATAAATGGATATTTGAGCTGTTAAGTCATAAAGATACCTCTGAAGTTAACTGATAAGATTTCAAACAATTTATTTCACCAGGTAGAATTTTAAAATATAATATCTTAAGCTTGAGTTAATTAATTCTGAAGATTGGAAAATTTATTTTAAATATGCAGAGCTCAATTCTCAATTTGATGCCAGTACTCAAACAATACTAATCACAAACGAGCACTTTTCAAAGCTCTCTACGATTTATGATTTAAAGAGTGGATCAATGACAAATTTAGACAAGCCGCTACTAGCCAATCCAAATGCCCCATTCACAAGCTTGCACTTGTATGAGCATGCAAGAGATGAGGAAATGCATAGGTAGATCTTTGGACTCGAAACCTAACATTCGTATGATTATGTCACCTGCTAAGGCTGGGTTAATATTAGTTTCCACAGGTGTATAAGTTAAACCTGATCCCTCTGGACAAAACCAGATGCCATATGAAAATGGAATGACCTCCCCACTGGATATAATATGTTGGAGTAATCATTAGTTCTCACAGGAGCTTCAAAAACAGATTTTGGTTTAAAATATATGTCCAATCAAAGATCTTTTACTTAATTCTACTCTAGAAGTCACAAAATGATTAATAATACTCCAAAATAAAACATTTACAAACTGTCATAAAAATAAAAATTTCAAAAATATTTTGGGACAAAGAGCATTTACTTATTACTAATTATACTGAAACTTACTTTAAATTCATTGTTTTTTTTCATAAAAAGTCGTCTTTTCTTTTTCGGACAGTTAAATGTCCCAGTTCTAGTTCTGAGTTCAGAAAGCTGCCTAATCGACCTAGCTTTCCTCTTTCGCCTTCTATTTAGCTGCTGTAAAAGAAGGTAGCCAGCAACAACTACCACAGAACCAGCAGCCAAAATGATAGCCCTTCTTCGGTCATCCATTATATAAAAAAAGCCGAAGAACAACAAACTTATAACACCCAGTAGGTTTCTAAGGTAAGGTTACTTCAGCGGTACACCTGCTGGAGACTGGAAATAAACAAATCGTTAATTTAATAAAAAGAAATGTAGGGGAATAACGTAATAAACTGAGAAAAATGCTAAAGAATGCATCGGTTTTGAAGGAAATATTTGATCGTGTGGGCCGAAAATACTCCCTCCATAAACTGGTAGTGTGAATGCCTGCTTCTCTAGATCGTTGTAATCAAATCTTGTAGGTCAACAAACTCTTCATATTTTGCAAAAAATTGTCATATTTTCTGTTAGAACATAATTAAACTATAACATAAACTACAAAACTGAAAGCGTAAATACCCTTCAAGCTTAGGTATTGGACTAATTCAGGTGCTCACTACCGGAAGTTCTTTTTAAGAGAAAATTTTATGCTGGATCTACACGTTTGCCACTTGCCGCTGATCCAAGACTTGTACAAATGCTTGGTAAACAAAGGAAGCAACAAATGTCGGTATCAACACACTTGATTGATTTTCTTCGGCTATTACATTCGATGTACTCTATTTACAATGTACAAAGGAACAAAATACAGATAGGCTAAATGAAAGAAAACGTAAATACCCGCAAAGTAGGTTGTACATGATAAAAATAGTATTACATAACCTATAAATTCAACTTGCTTGAATATTTTGTTGAAACTTTTTTATTCAATTACCCAGACTTATAATGTCACGTTAAATATTTGTACTATGTTACTATAATGTTTACTATGTACTATGATTTCATAATAAATATTTGTACTATGTTAGACCAAAGATGAACTGCTGAACTTAATTAACAAGATTTGAAGCAATGTATTTACACTGAATCGAAGAAATATTAAAATATACAATCTTAAACTAGTGTTATTATTTTCCGAAGGTTGAGAAAATTTTACCCACTAGGTAAACTATTACCATTCACTAATTAATTAAAACATGGAGAGCACAAACATTAATCTGTTGGCAATTCTAAAATAATGTTAACTGAACAAACGTGTGGATGGAGCACGAGGTCCCCTTGGTTTGTACCCAAAAACCGACACTCAACGGGTCGTTCGCAAATTCAGTAAAACTCGTACCAGCCATTCCATATAACCCATCAACACACTAGTATATAAGCGAATTCGGCATTGTTTGACAAACGTGTGAAGGCACCTATACTAACCACCTTGGAAGAAGCTGCACGAGAAAAGTTCATTGTGGAAAAAAATTCCAATATTTTGAAGAAAAAGTTTTCCTCAACTATCGAAATCGTTGGATATTGGAGATTTCGGTTATTTAATTGGTCGAACGATGCCGATGTTTGATGTCGTTATCGCAATGAATTCAATATTTATTACAATCGAAATTGTTTGAAACTTCGATATGTGAATTGGATATGATTGAAACATGGATAACAAGGAGGTGTCGATATTTGGACTTAATGTCGAAATTGTTATTTGTACAAGATATCAGTATTAGGATTGAACATTCTTGGACTATCTATGCCGATCATGTTTATGAATATCGATATTTGAATTGAATATTATTTGAAGAAATACCCCAATGGTTGATTTCGATATAGATAGTGAATATCGGAATGAACTGTAAATGTTTTCTGTTTTATTTTATTTATTTATTTTCATTTAAATGCAAAATACAATAATATATAATACAT
>NW_027109566.1:462139-468310 GCF_000696795.3 Halyomorpha halys
TACAAAATACAAATTATATCTTTGTTTGCCATATGACATTATAAGAATAATAATAATATGTAAATATCAGATAATTTTTATTACTCCCTGGTCATTTCTGACATACGGGAGTGGGGAAGAAGGTTATCCAGAGATAAGCAACCTATTCTAATCATGGTGGGAGAGTCAAGTTTTCATTCTCTGGAAACGCCACAAAATAAAAGTCAACTCCCAGGCCGGATTCGAACCGGTGCCGCAGCTAATTGTTGTGGAATATAGGGCGGGATTTTTATAAAGAAAGACAAAGAGTGTATGTTTTCATAAACAGACGCTACCGACTGTTCTAGACCCCAAGGGACGCCAAGCTATCCCATGCCAGAGCAGTGTCGCCATCTACTGTTTTATTTACAAATTAAATAATACCAATTTTCTACAATAGATCTGAGGTTAGTAAGACCAATGCATTAACTCATACGATAAAGAATATTCTAATAAACTGGAAATATGTTTTTAAGGTATAAAAATAGTTTTAGATTGGAGAATGTATTTGGCGCCAAAATAACAGATTACTCGACCATGATCATTTAAACATGTTTTTACATTTGTTGTCCCTCATTTTGGACTGATAGAACCTGAAATTGAAGGAGATGGTGTAACTTATTCTCGCGTGGAATGATTGCCTTTTAAAAGTTCTAACCCATTCCATATGGTTAATATTCTCAGATAAGCTCAGAAGGTTACCGAAAACAGATGGTTTAACTCATCTAGTCAACTGGAAAATCCTGGAGCGACACTGCTACCTGCTGGTCTATACAGTAACTACTGGAGCCGCTAAGGCTGGCAAGACTCAACCTATCAGATAACATGTGAACTACTATGCACATCAGACAAAGAACGTATTTTAATATTTGTACTATTTATTGTATATATTTTAATGTCATACATGTAACAACCGCATACTATATTCTAATATACATAAATATGTTATTAGCATCTTCTTATTCACTATAAGCAAACGTCTTACACCTAGCATCTCTGGGTGGTGTTTAATAGTCCAGAGAGTTGACTGAGCAAAAATTGTTGCTAACACCTCCTCAGCGGTGCTGTAGGCACCCAGGAGATATCGAGGACTGGGTCTGATCCGCTGTCTATGGGAAGCTCCACTACAGCATTGGTCCATTGCCCAGCGACTGTCGAATGTTCCGGATGCCCTATTCCTTGATGAATTCATCTATTGATCCCAATTGTAATTCATGATGGGATTGAATATTTGTTATAAACCAAGGGGCATCTGCTGAAATTCTAAGTGAATGACTTTTTTTTTTTTTCATACAGGATGTTGTACTTCACAATTTAGATTACACAAGTAATGAACTTAATATTATTTTATAAATGAGAATGCTTTTATCTGATTTTTGTATCTAAATTTGTTATTGCCAAAATTGTCCAGGTTTGGGGTAGTTTAACATTGATATGGTGCTTCCAATCAAGAAGACCATCCAGAAGAACCAGCTATCTTACTGCTTCATTGCCAGGATTTCATTGCAAATTTTTTATAGTTTAGAATCAGTTCAGGTACAATGAATAAACTTAATTAGAATTTGCTTTGTTTCCTCCACATTTCTGTTACATATAGTCTTGCAATGCCATTGTTTCACTAAGAAGAAGTTCTATCTGTAAAACAAAATAAAAAAAATAATAATAATTAAGTTTGAAATAATATAATAGTAATAATTAAGTTTGAAATAATGTAATAATAATAAAGTTTTAAATAATATAATAATGACAATAAAGTTTTAAATAATATAATAATGACAATTAAGTTTGAAATAATAAAATATTATTAATTAAGATCAAAATATTCGGAAAGAAAAATGATGAATTAATTGGCGAATTTAGAAGGTTAAATTAGTAATAGAAGAACACAATGCCGAATTGAGAGAACTGTACCCGGTAAATATAATTATATATATATACATATAGCATTGTGGTGAATAAGAGGAGTGTGTAAGGTTAGAGTAAGGAATCTCCGAGATTAAAATAATTATATAGTCAATTGGATTATATAATTTTTAAAATATAATACATTTTATAATGCAGATAATATTTGGAGTAAATATTGTATACAAATTATTATATATTTGCACAAAGAATTCATTATATTAGTTTGTACCTTACATCTTAGTCTTGGGGACATGAAGGCCGTGTGGGCTTGGGCACAGGTCCCAGTGCGCTCGGTTTGGAATGTTGTGGGTTCGATTCCCACCTGAGGGAGTTAACATTCATTTTTCGGCGGTCCCGAAGGATGAATCTTGACACTTTCATCTTGGTTAGTACACGGCGGCGACTCAGGTAGCCGTGAGAGGTTGGCAAAAAGGATCACTAGGCCCACTTACCGGACTTGTTCCCTCCACATTATACCAGTACCAGTACATCTTAGTCTTACTAAGCATTAGAAAAAAAATTAAAAATAAATAAGCACCTTGATTTTTATGTCTGTATGTGGAAATTTCAGATAACTCTCATCTTCTTGTTTTATGAAAGATTTGTTATCAACATCCATCATAGAATTTAGATGTTCTTGGTTCATAGAATCTAGATTGGGTTCCTACAATTAAGAAATAGACCACAATTTATTTTATAAACAATAATATAGTTTTACGTTTCATCAAAATCATTTGAAACCTCTTTTAATCGACTGCTTCCTGACAAGAAATCTTTCGTGTAGTCTTCTGATACATCATCAGCTAAACCCGGTTCAACCTGTGAAATGATATCTTTCATGAACTTGAATAGGTCTACTACGCATTAGGATTGTTGATATCATTTTGAACAATGAAAAAAAATTGAATCATGCATCTTAAACACTATACTTTAATTCAATTCTAATAAAAAACTTTTTCTCAAACTTAAGAAGTCTCTTTTCAAAAATCATAGCTTTGTTTATATGGTTGACCACAGCTGTGAAAATATAATTATCAATAATTTTTTTGACCGCACCCGGACCATATTCCATTCATCTATACACACGGTCAATCAATAATCTTCCAGTAATTATCAATACTTTTTAATATTATTATTTTTTAAATGACTAGTGTATGGTGTATCTAAAAATTTGGAATCTTTGGTTTTGTTGCACTTTAACATTTTTTTATGTTATCTTCAAAATTCCAAAAAAACCTAACTGAATATGTGATACCACTAATTTAAATAAAAATCAATAATATTCAACTGACTTATTTAGAAATTACTTACTACCTTATACCAGTAACTGTAATTCAAAAAGAATGTTCCAAGGAATTAGCAGATGCGTCCTGAACAGATGATATTTCTCAACAGAAGCATGTAAACTGTTAGGATTTTCCTATTATATAAGTTATTCATAAACTTTATACTTAATTTAGATAATGGGTATTTATTTCAAATGTATTATTTTGAAAATTTGTAAACAATGATATCAAGAATAAAACATTGATAACCACATATCATAAACCATCCACATAGGTATTAAAATATTTAATATTGAAGACTAAATACCACGCTTTGCCTTGGTATTGCACCAACGATATGAAATCAAAGATATAAAAATTAAAATTAAAAGATATTATGAAATACCTAATTGAAACAGTTGGGTTTAGTTACAGGCTCGCTAGAAATGAACCACAAATAGATAAAAAATGTGTACCTTAATTGTGATGTCTGTATTTTTAAAAGTTTTATAATTCTCTTCTTCATTGCAGTAGGTTCGATTATTAGAATCTTCTGATACATTCTGTTAAAAACCAATGAAACATAAACACTTTATCCAAACCATAAGTGATTATGATCACTAGGGATAGGATTTTTATGTTTAAACGTATTTTTACCTGACCATCCTATCTGCGATTCCTTATTAACTATAGATGTTTCAAGATATTTCTGGCCAAAAGAAGCCATTTTTATTTCACATATTTTTAAATATTTGGCCTTTTTTACATATTTTGTTGTAAATCACATATTTTCTGAAATATTTGTTATTTTTAACATATTTTTAGGTATTTTGTCCTGAATCACATATTTCCTTAAATTATTTGTTGAATTATAAATGCATCTTTCACAGCAACAATGTAAAATTCAAGAGAATGGAAGAAGCTTAAAAGTGAAATTTATCATTTATCATAAATAGTGCGTACAAATTCTATATCTTCTTCTTTGAACACAAATTAAAAGCAGTGGCAATAATAAATTTTCACACAGAGTTACATTTAGAATTTCTCAGAATCAATTAAACAGAATAAGGGTCTTATTCCTTATTATAACAAATTATGACACAGCCGCCCAGGTGATGGAGAAGACTGAACTAGATACAATGGAAATAGCTTTATTTAAGTATGCCCCTATAACATCAGTAAACGTTGAAAGATCTTTTAGCCGGTACAAGTCCATTCTTCGGTCAAACCGTTGAAGATTTTTATTTGAAAATTTAAAAATGCATTTAATCTGCAGTAATTTTGTAACTGACCCTGCTGAATAATTGATTTCTTTCAAAGTTTTAAACATTTTTCTAAAGTTTTTTTTTCTTTTTCTCTTTAATAAGGATTATTCTTCATTTCCATTTATAATTTGTTCATAATTCATTCTGAATAATTATTAATCAATTAGTTTAATTACAATTACTAATTAATGTCTTGGTATTGCACAGCTATGTTTTCTCTAAGTACATTTTTTTGTACATATTTTAACATAATTTCTTTAAAATAATATTCATATAATATATAATAAATACATATTTATGTAACATTTTTTAAGTTATAAAATTACTAATTAATTAGTAATTTATATTGTTGAATAATACAAAATTTATAAATACATATTTTTTTAAATATTTGACAATTTCTTAGCACATATTTATGTACATATTTTGGATTTTTTAGCACATAAAAATCCTATCCCTAATGATCACTAATATTATAAACAAAATTTAAATAAACTGCAAAATCAATAAATTCTATTTTAGGAAGATGGTCCATCAAATAGCAGAAAATAATATTTATTATTAACCAACACTTCATTTCACTTAACATGACTTCATGAGAACAAGCCACAAACATTGTAAAATAATAACAAGCCTGTAAAAATATTCATAAAAAGTATAAAAAATTATATAAATAACAATGAATAGAATAATTAAAATCAATGAGAGCATGAGTGATAAAAAAGTATAAATATATAATTTTATAGCTTTATTATCTATTTTTAAATAATTAAATAAAATTATAAAACAATAACTCATACTTGTTTCGATTATACATTCATTATTCTTATTTATTTTACATTTAATGCAAAACATTATTTCTATGATATACATTAAAATGTTGTAATTATTTAAACATAATTTGCTTTTTCTTTTTGTTAATTATTATGGTGTCTTTTTTTTTTTTCCAATTTATTATTATTTCAGACATTTTATGATGTTTCTTATTTCATTATTTTTAATTTTTGTACTGTACAGTACTGTAAGGCACTAAAGTCCTTTCCAACGCCAACTATATTATTTTAAAGAGACCTATCTTAGAAAAAAATATATAATTATTATTACTTTTTTTCTCATATAATCTTTTTTTATACTTTGTTCCTCTTTTCTACATTGTATTGGGTCCCGTCTACTGTATAATGCATCTCCATTGTATGATCTATCAGTTAATTTTATTATCTTTTATATTTTTCATATTTATATACTTGTTTAATTATTCTATTCTGTAAACTGAATATATTATTTAATTTTGATACTCTTGTTTATATATTCGTTGACCTTATTAAGGTCCTTAAGATTTATTCATTTTCTATGATTGTTTTCATACCCTTTTATTCTCGTTTTCGCATTTATATTAGCTTATTATAATCTTACAGATTTAATATCCTTTCTGATCGTTCCTGCATTGCAAACATTTCCTATTTCTCCTTACATATTAACTATTATACATCAGTCACTCTTTCACTCATTCCTGTACTTGATATTAATTATTTTATTATTCAATTCATTTAAATTGATATCATTTTAGTTTACTTTATTCTTTTTTAAAATAATTTTTTATACAACTATATATGTATATATATATGCTGTGAAAGCATAAGTCTATTAATGACTATGTCGGAGTTGTCTGGTCTTAGGCGATTTCTCCAGCCTGATATCTCTTTACAGAAGGCCCACGA
>NW_027109566.1:473535-511984 GCF_000696795.3 Halyomorpha halys
TCTTAAAAGAAAATAAGGAGTTGAATTAAAAAAGTGTTGGAAAATAGTTTATATTATTTGATAACAAAAATTGTTTACATTAATAAATTTAAAAACAATTCTATTCATTTGTTAACTTAATTTACATTCTATAATTAAATACTACATTGTACTTAATGAGCATTTGTTTTTTTTCTCTGCATCACTTTTACAGACAGTCATTTTTTTATTTTTTTTTGCAGCTCAACTCTTTCGTTGAGGGCCTACGCAGCCCCTGTGAGTGAATGTCATGAATCATTTCTTTGGCCTGCTGCAAAATAAATATTGACTCTCGACCTTATGCCCCAATATGCTCAGGTATCAAATCCTCTAAATATAGTCATATGATGTATCATCTTCACTGAGATCTGGTTCTATCTATAAAACAAAATAATATCCATTAAGAACAATTCTACATTATGGTATAAATTAATCATCATATAATACAGTACTGGATTATTAAGTAAGACCAAGATTGCTATGGTAATGAAGAACCATAGTGGAAGCACACATCTTAAGTGGTATCATAAAATGGAAAATCAAAATTTCTTGAAATGATGTGTTTTTATTCTTCTTCAATCTTTCAATCTAAATGGCTAAGTCTGGGATCGACAAAATAATGTCAGCACTACTCTTGAGATCCCCCTAGCCTCCGTATAACTAGTACAGCAAGTTGGTAGGTTTCCGTTACTCATACGTTAGAATGCATGTTTGGAGAATATGTTCTGTGGTTTGTTCATCTCTTTCATATTCGGTCAGGACAATTTAAATTTTTTTGTGCATGTGAGAATTAAATAGATTATGAACAGTTCTGAAGTGGAAAAATAAAGACTAGTTTTTCACTTTGAAACTGGTAATATGGATCTAAGGGTTTGTGATCTGGGTGTTGATTGTTCCACCTCTACCAAATTGCTGTTTTTTTAATTGTTCTAATTTTCTGTAATTGAATTATTGAGGCGATCTGAGGCAATTCATTTATATTTGCTGAATGATCTTGATAATTATAAGATCAGCAGTTTTAATGATCTCGAGTCATCTTGAAAATTCCTGATTATATTTCAATCAAGTTATACATCATTATAAGGAATTAAAAATTGGGATGATCAAATTATTTAGAAAGAAAAAGATTATAGTACTTTCTCGAAAGTCTGAAATTTGTAAATCCAATTACCTCATATCTAAGGGAACAATATTTTGACCCATCATAGGGGAGAAACCAAAGAGGCAGAAGGGAGATAGTTATTTTCCTGAGACAACACGTAATTTAATTACCATAAACAAACGCTTTGAGGATTGTTATGTTTTCCTAATTAAGAAATCAAATTTAGGTTAGCATTATTTTGATCTTATTTGGAACATAATGGGTCATAATGTTGAGCAAAGAAAATGTGCAGAGGCCCCAATATATGAAACCTCTCATCAAAAGCCATTTCGAAGAAAAACAGCAGATGGTAATGTTGAGTTCCCAAGGTCCTTCTGGGATGACCTGTAACTTTGGTGTCAAGTATAAAACAATATCAGCACAGTAGCCTTGGAGGGAAGCCACAAACATCAGATGAACGGATTTTTATTTATTTAATTTTATCATTATTAGAATCATTTAAAACAAATAATAAAATTTAATGCTTCATTTTAGCACTAGAGACCTCTAAAGAATCCAGGAAGCCATAAAATGTTACATAAAAATACTAAAACAAAATGATTAAGACAAGAACTTTATTTTTCTTAGTTATTATATTTACTTACAACTAGAACACAATTAAAAATAACGAGCACCTTGATTTTCACATCCGTATGTGGAGAAGTAGGATAACTCTCATCTTCTTGCTTGATGAGAGTTGTGTTATCAACATCTATCATGGAATCTAGATGTTCTTCATTCATAGAATCAGAATTTTCTTCCTATAATTAAAAAAAAAACTATTTGTTTTTACAAACAAGAATATAGTTTTAGGTTTCACCAAAGTAATTATTAACCTCTTTTAATTGACTGCATCCTGGCAAGAAATCCTTTGTATCATATTTTGATGTATCATCTTGATACATACCATCAGTTAAACCTGGTTCCACCTGTAAAATGATACATATAAAGTGTTGGAATAGATTTGCGAAACATTATCATTGTTGATATCCTGCATTGAACTATGCATTTAAAAAATCATACTTTAATTTCATCCTTAAAAAAACTTCATTTCACTTCTTGTCTAACTTAACAATTCTGCTTTAGAAAAACTTTACATACTTTGAAAATCAAAAATAAATGAAAATAAAAATTTATGGGTAATCATGAAGTGCATAATTCAAATGGTCAGGTTTTCTCACAAGTTCATTTGAAATGACTCATTATTACTAAAAAAAAAAAAAAAAATTATGCACCTTAATTGTGATTCCAATATTTTTAGAAGTTTCAAAATTCTCTTTTTCATCACAGTAAGTTGCATTATTGGGATCCTTTAGGGGGTCGGAATTATCTAATACCTTCTGTAAAAAACAAAACAAGAGAATCAATACATAATTTTATTTTTCAGATTGCTTCCAAACCATAAATGATATAAATTGTTAGAAACAGATCCAAATCTATTAGTTATAAATAAATTTAATATTATCATTTGACTTATTAAAAAAAGATATAATGTTTGCCTATATTTATAATCTTTCGATTATTGTCTAGGTGGCTTTGGTATTTTTTCTTTCTGCCGGCTTGTTAATTTCTTTCTGTAGTAGTACTTTCTCAAACCATTGATCACTTTTCTTGAGAGTTTTTGGTACCTGAGTGCTACTTGAGTACCTTGTGCCTCCATGGTGTGAAATTCAAAATTTTTGTTTTGTACACTAGTACCTAAATTATGACTGATATACATTTCCTGAGCACAAGTCTACTTGGTTTGTTTTAGTATACAGAACTTGACAGATGATTCAATTGGTATAATCATATAGAGGTAAAGAGGAGGTTGTTTACTGGTTTCTTTGTTTGTATTTAATAAGGATTTGATGATATTTCCACAAAACTACAGAAAAGCCCACCAATGAGAATCTCTATTCACCTTTTGTGCCATAACCATTTATTCTCTTAAAATGTTTAATCAAGGTCTGTATGAAATAAAACATACTTATTAAATGACTCATGGTAAAAAATAGACATTGAGGGCATACCACAGGCTCGCGAGGACGACCAAGATGTTGATTTCTTCGAAAATTCTTAAAGTAGATTGGAAGTTTGCGAGACAGCCTTCGATCTCTAGCCCTTTTCAAATTATCAATCCATTGTTTTTTTCTTTTTCTTTTCTTCTTTCGTTGTTCTTCTTGTAAGATTTGATATAAGCAGCAAGCAATAATTAAGTCCTCTTCATCTCGCTCCATGAAAACACTGAAGGTTAAATCTGGCGGCTACTAGGAAGTATATGTTTGTTTACCTGTCATTAGGCTTAGAGGAAGCAGTATGATCGAGATAATAAGCTTCCAGGAAAAGTGAAGTTAAAAAGATAGACCTTAGGATGAGCACCGGGGGCGTAGCTAAGGAATGGGAGCCAATCACCAGCTTCCTTACGTCATTTAACATTACGATTGTTGAATTACTCAGGAATTTCTCGAGAACTGTTTAATAGATTTTTATTGTCGATGACTAAATTAATGAAAATAGTAATTACAATATAATTATATTCAGCGATTAAATTTTTTTTTAAAAATAATCACAAATGGAAAAAATTACTATTCCACTCAACGTATATCTGAGCACTGAGGAAGGAGGGAATTGTCAACTCCTCTCTTTTTGGCTTGATTTCTCTTTGAAAGAATACTTCTGATCTTGTTTGTTGCTGATACTTTCTGTCCCAAGGTCATTAGATTGTCGATCTATAGACCTTGTTTCTGTCCATATATTGTGTTCAGTGCTGCCGAAGCGGCTTTTTTTACACGATTTTTGAGTATTTTTCAGCTTATCGGATGATTGGGATCGTGGATTTCGAGTAAAATGGCTTTATGTTATATGTAGAGCCTTAGAGCAGAGTTGCACTAATCCTTGATCTGGTTTATTTATCTAATCATTGTACATTTTTTCTATTGTCGAAGTGGTTGTGCTTGATCTGACTCCAATTGACAAGTGAGGGACTCTATATCAGAAGGCCTCAAAAATGCATGCTGAAATAGATTAGGTAGCTGGTAAGGTGAACAGACAGGATGAGTCATAAGGGTCTCAGCCGTATGTCCTCCAAGAATTGATATTTCGCTCTACTGGGTACTCGTCTGTAGTCGCTAAGGAGGAATGCTAGTCCGGACTGGGTGCTTGCAACCGGTCCTAGGAGGAAGATGACTTTGTTCTATATGGTAATAGTCTGTCCGAACGAAGAGGGATGAAAGTCCTGTCTGAGTACTAGCAGCAGGTCCTTACAATAGGAGAGAAGTTAAATGTTAAAGGAGGAACGATTCAGAGAAGGCAGAGCAAAATAATAAACACATATTAAATTCCAAAACTAGTACAAGAGTGTACGAAACCATTATGTACATTATTATTCTCTGCATCTTAAGGTAGGGAATTCTGTGAAACGTCTATACGTACTGAGGCCTACTAATTTTCGCCTAGTCAAGTGTCTGTGCTATTGAATGCCATTGAGAGATGCTACATTATCATTTACGTCTCAGCTATTGTAATCTTTAATAATTCAAATGATACATTTATGTATATTAAAATAGTTTATATAGTTGTTACGCGTGTGAAATTAAAGTATATACAAAGAATAGAACAAATATTAATATACGGCTTTGCCTGACGTCAGTAATAATTCCCATGTTAGGTAGTAGGTTGTGTCATGTCAGGCCATAGAGGTTTTGGCGGCTTTAGTAGTTACACCCAAAGGCCAACCAAAAGGTAGTGGTGTCACTACACTATTACTAACAAGTTATTATTTCTCCTTAGATATTGAATTTCAAAACAGACTCCTTTTGGGGCCCAGGATAGATTTATTTTTAAGGCATGGAATGAATATAATTTTTGGGCCTTGGGTGGATTTGTTTTTGGAGCCCGGAGCTTACGTAATTTTAGGTTTTGGACAAATATTTAAGACCAATGTTTTCCTGTCTATCATTACATTTGATATGTTGCGACAGTTCACAATTAGGCTGTATACATGACAGTTAGTCCACCTACATAACTTATACTATTGACTATCAAGCCAGAGTTAGGGCAACAGTACAATGTATAGTTCAGTTATATGCCTTCACTGGTTCTCTAAGAACAGGCGAAATGGCGGGTATTTGTTGGGTAATGCAAATATGTTTTGGTTGGGAGAGTCGCAGCACTAATCTTGCTCTTGATATTTCCAAGATGCATCACGTTATAAATGCTACCTGATACAGATACTTTCTATCTAAGAGGAGTTCAATTTTTACCTTATACTAGTTTTCATATTTGATAAATTTCACCAATAATTTCTCTAATATTGTCTGCCAGGAAGAAGTTGGAAGTTTGTTGAAGAATGAAGGTTTGTCTGATAAAGCTACTACAAAAATGTGGAAAAGAATTGATAATGTTTTTAAAAAAGTATTTTATATACAACAATCTTAATATTTCATGTTAAGAGCTATTTATAAAATTACGTGTTATTTGAATATGATAGTTTAACAAAACATTACAAAGATAAGTAAATGTTATAGAAAGGGATCAGGAGACATTGGGAGGTGTCAGTAATTCCCAACATTTTCCAGTCCTTCTCTTGACTTTTACTTCTATCCTCAACTGCTAAAGAAGGAGAGTACATTAATTCTCCAGCAGTACAACATCCACTGAGTCCAGGCCTTTGTTTACTTTTCCAGTAGTAAATCATCATATCGCTGCTCGGGAAGTATAAGGATGTAACTGCGGAACTGACTTTATTGTGGTGGTAGGCCCAAAAATACATTTACAAAAAACATGTAATAATTGTATTTTTGAGCCTGCCAACACTATGGAGTTTAATTTCACCAAATTTGCAGTTGTGTCATTATACTTTCAGGAAAGAAATATTTTAAAAGAATAGCAAGATAAAATAAAACAATTGAAGACTCAGTCCACATCAATAATAAATTTAAAAAAATTGCAGAAGTAGTAAAATTATAATCATTAATATATTGTGATAGCGATACATTAAAGAAGTAAACAGTATATCATAGATTGCTTCTTGTAAAAGATTATATATTTGGACTATTCAAACCAAAGTTGGTAAAACAAAAAGAATAACAAAAATAAATACTTTATTTAATGATAACAATAAAATGAAATAACAAGTTTTATTCTCATATCAACATGAACAAAATAAATTCAGCTGCTGTCATTAAGAGAAGAAATAATATCATCCACAGCCTCAGAAAAATTATTTACTGTTTTATATGGAGCAGGATCGATTTTATTCTCATCATTATCACGATACTTCCCAGTTTTAACTAAATATCCTTTCATTCCTAGAGCCTGGGCACCGCCAACATCGTCTCTAACATCCTATTATCACAAAATATCAAGCAGTCAAAAATTAATTTGGTAAAATTATAATTTTAGACAAATTTAAAATAGTAGTAACTGATACAATAACAATTTTTATTAAATTATGATATATATTCAATTAGACGTGTTAACCAACAATTTTGAAATATAATAAAGTTAATTAAATATTAATCTACAGATTAATTAATACTACAGATTAGTAATACTAAAACAACAATAATAAAAAATTACTAAATGTTGTATTTATAGTTGTACCAGTTTAGTTAAGTAAAGCATAAACTGTGGATCATAGAATAAAAATCATTATATTTTTAATTTTAGTGATAGTGTTCTTCAAGATACATACCTAATATAAAATTTAATAAGTGTATTAAGCCTTAATCATACTCAAACTAGAACATTGACATAAGTAATACAAAAATTTCAGAAAATGTACGTTTTAAAATCCACATTGATTGAATTTAGAAGTAAATAGGATAAACTCTAAGAAACAGATTTAAATATTGCCCTTACATCACCAATCATAACAGCTTCTGTTGGTTTAACTTTGTCAAGGGCGGCACAGAAAAAATTTGATGCAGGTTTGCCAACGATAGACGCCTCTGTTCCTGATGCATATTCCAATGCTTTTACGAAAGGGCCTGGGCCAAGTGAGAGTCCATCTGGACTCTTGTAGTACCGGGCAGCATGGATTGCGATTAGTTTAGCCCCATTTAGAAGTAGTCTAGAAAGAAATTTATTATAAACTTTAGTTTTTTGAATAATTTTTTTCACAGCCTTCTGAATACTGGTTAATCAAATATCACTTATTGCCTCTAAAAGAACATCATCAGGCCTAGAGCCAGAAAATAAAATGTTAGCAAATAATATAAAAGTAAATCTTCATTTTGGTTACCTTATCATCAAAGTTGACCCCTGATTCCGGGGGTATGCTAATTATTTTTTTAGTTAGAAATCAATCAGATTCTATTCCTCTAGGACTATATTATGGACGAGGTACTTGACTTCAAAACATTGAAAAAGGTGGGAAGATAATTAATAAAGGAAATTAAAATTGGAAGTAATAATTCACTACCTAACTTTTATGTATCTATAAATGAATTAACCATACTTATAAAGTTATATATAGTGGTTTCAAGAATTAACCATGACCCTCTTCATCTACCGCTAACATCCAAAAAGGAAAAAAAAAACTACAAGATGATTTGAGACGAGCTATTGCTGCCATAAAAGACATTTGAAGATTTATGGATTGCTGACAATATAAGTTAATAAATAAAAACAACAAGCGGCCTCCAGTTGCTGAATTACAGGCAATTACCACAACTTGATGCACAGATAAAGCCTATTGGGTTCTGATAGAATCCAGAAGGTTAGTGACAAGGGAAATGCAGGAATCCAATTCTAATGTTAGTAAAAATTCGTTATCTTCAAGAAAGCTATTTCGGAAACTTTTTCATCACTTTAATCAGAAAAACTGGTTATTTTAAAACTGTTAAAAATATAGTTAATAATTTTCTTGATTTTAATGTCTTAAACTGCAATATTTTTAGTCATAGCAACTAGTTTACTTATCAGAAAAGCAGTTACTTGTTGTAAGCAGTTTCATAACAGTGAAGTAACCACATATCACTAACTGAATATTTACTAAGTTGCCATTAGCAGTTTCTGAGTTTTTACACTCAGAGAAATTGAAATACTTTGCAATAAGTCTGATATAAAATAGGACAGTGTTATCTAATAGTGAATAGATAATGTACCAGTTAAGTTTAAATTGAGCAAAGTACCAACTGAACTTGATATAAATTTGTGGAAAGATGAGTAAAAACAAGTGATATTCAGCGTTTTAAGAAAAAATGAAGTAAAAATTTATTTATTTTTTAAATAATATTATTGAGATAAAATGAAGATGGGGTGGGGGCAGTAAAAAGAACTTAACTAGTAATTAAACTATTTATTGTATTCAGCCAGGAATTCCATTCTTCCCTATTTCTATCTAGGTTCCTCGCCTGTCGGGGGTCCTTCCCCTTTAACCTACAGAGTCGCTCAGTGTAGTTGAGATAAGACATCCTAGGGCAGCCCCTAGGTCTTCTGCCATATGGGACATATTCCATGGTCTTTAGAGGATCTCTGAACTCTCAGCGGAGCCTGGCCACTACGGAGCATGTTTTTTTAATATTTAGAGTGCTACCAATGGGTAGCTTCTCTACACGCCTGTATCACTACATTTAAACTGAGATAAAATTTTTATATTAGAAAAATAAATCAACAGATTTCTTACTCCTATGCCATTACCATCCCCAGTAACAAAAAGGTTACCAGAACAGTATCAATTCTTTTAATCAACATTTTTCTGGGAACCTTCAACAATTTTATTCTATTAAAATAAAAGGACATTTCTTCTCCAATTTTTAATATATAACAAATTAAAACCATTATTTACCTGAATGCTTTGGTTAAATTATTCCAGTTAAATTTATCTGGTGCCAAACCAATCACCACAGCATTGATATTATCTTCAGATTTAAAACCTAAAATCAAAGAAGAGATTTTCAACAGGTTAGATGGGAAAATATTTTGGACATTACATGAAGAAGAACCCTTCTGAAAGAAATATTGAAAAACAAGAAAATAATATAGACAACTCTACAGAGAAACAATAATAAAACTTACTAATTGAAAAATATTATAAGAATTATTTTCCATATAATAAAGCAATATATCAATATTTTAGGAACAAAACAATAAGAAAAAGTTCATTTTAAGGCAAGTTTAAGAAAATTCAGGAACATAAAAGAATACTATTTTATGACAAATTTGGAATAATCATTAATAAAATTGGTTATCATAAACAAAGGGATACTCCAACCTGAGGAATAGGCATATACGCACTTATATACTCTGTTTAAACAGCTGACGATTGTTGTCAGTTATAACACAGTAATAATAATTGTGGAAGGATAACTCGGAAATCAGAGTGAGGCCAGATGAAGGGGGAAAAGGAGAGAGGTGACTGTGAAGATATGGATAGAAAAATTGTAGTTTATCACTCACAAATGTATATTTTTTTATTCTAATACAATAAATGAATTTGTATGATAAATGTTCAAACTTAAACAAAAATTAGGAACTTCTACTAAACATTTTTTCTTTATATATATATAATTGACCGTATAATTTAAAATATGAAGTAGATGGGTTGCGGTCAAAAAAGAACAATATAGTTTTCAACTATAGTTGAAATAGTAATAACAAAATAGTTTTCAACTATATAAAATAGTATACATCTATTTTGTTATTTTTTGATCACAACCCTCTAAAAAGAAAGGATTCTTCCTGCAGCTGCCGATGTACTGGATAAAATTCACAATAGCAACCTAGTTAAAACCTAAGAACTTAAAGATATTGTTATTTAAGTGACTTTAGCCGTTAATTAGAGAAACTATTCAGTTTCAATGGCAGCTAATATTGTGTGGTACTAATTCAAAATTGACATCTTCATGGGGGATTGGTTATGTAGGCATTTTATATCTCTTTGGAGCAAGTGGAAGTCAACAACTTTGATCTAATCAAAGCAGCATAATAATAAGTTAGAATCCAAAATAATAGAACATTGGATAAAAGCTAGAACATGCCAAACTGCCAGTTGCAGTGACATTTTATACTGTTGCAAGTAGCTGGACTGACAGGAAATTACAAACCTTAGAAATAGAATAATTACCTTCAAAATCTTCCATAGCAGCATCATCCAGAAAATACATAGGTCTCAGCGACTCTTTCTTTACCAAGTCCCTTGCTGCCCATAAGGAAGTGAATATTTCATCTTGTTTAATATCGAAGCCTAATTTAGTTAATCTTTCATGAAGTATTCTCCGGGATTCTTTGGTGGTATTTGTTACAAATTTAATTTTGAGATTGGTAGACCTTAATCTAAAATAACCATAACATATAAGGATGAATAGTGTGTTGCAAAGTTGATGATGGATCAAAGGAATAAAATTACCTGTTTAAAGCTTCGATTGCGTTCGGAGTCACTTCATTTTCTATATGTAAGGTTCCACTTAAATCAATAAGAACTGATTTAAGATTGCTTCTAAACGCCATATTTACTACCGGTTATATGGGTGTAATTTATTTGTTATTCTATTTTCTTGTTGCTTTTAACCATTCCTTGATAAGCGCCTTTTATTTTAAATGAAATGAACGATGTCACATTTATAGTGACCAAGACTGAAATGTTGATTTACAATAACTGTAATTATAACTATTCAATGGGCGAGTAACTATAGTTTATTATGGGTCAATCAGATTTTGAAGCTAACCATTGACTGAAATAATACCATACCGATGTTACATTATAATTGGTAATTACTAAGTCTTTATTTGTTACGTTATTTTGAAAGAAATCTACTACTCTATTAATTATTCTTAAACATTCGCTAAGGAATCACTCAAAAATTGTGACAAAGCACATTTCATTTGCTTATGGTACAATATATTTGACCTAACGTAATATTTCAACTCAAACATGTTTTGAAGTTAGTACAAATAATTCAACATTCATGATTAGTGAATAATCATTCGTGAATAACCGTTCATTTCCTTTGCCAGGTTCTTCCAAAATTTTCTGTCATTGTGTACACAGTATCTCCTTCGTAGTTAAGGTCATGCGGCACCAGTGGTGTAATGGGGTAGAAACGCGTGGGAAAGGCGTTCCCACTCTGCTTAAAAACCTACTAGAGTGATTATTATAGCAGTAAATTATTTAAATTGTATTGGGCAAGTTATAATGCTACTTGCTTACTTTTTTTACATTTTATTGCTGAACCTTAAAACCTTATACCCATTGCACTGTTTGATTATACCCTGATATTAAGGCTAAACGTTGGTGAGCACTTCAGAAACCATCTTGTAAAGAGGTGAGGGATATTCTGGATTGAAGTTAGTCACTTCTCAGAAGATGGTGAGCGTTCCCACAGTGTAAAATTTAGGACTACACCGATGTGCGGCACGTCGTCCTCCATCAATGGGTCTCAATCAGGTTGGTGATTATATCGTCTGTCATCCGGGGTACATGGCTTGCTCATCTATATTAGCCCGCTTATATGACCCTATGGAATGAAAACTCGACCCTCCCACACTGGCGAGTATAAGTTGGTTATCTTTAGGATGCCCTCCGTATGTTAGAAATAATCAAGTAGGGAAAAAAATAAATCCTGTAGTAGGCCTATTTATTTTTTCTGCACTCATGTTATCCATTTATTGAATAATCACTGGCCTCTAAGTTCGTCACAATACTTAGCGTTCCAGTATCAAGAGGTCCTCCACAGTTATTGTCCAGGTCTTGGATCCGTATGTCAAAACCCCTCTGGCTAGGTATTTTGTAGAAGATTTTACCACGTTGGATCACTAATTGAATTCGGATGTGCTCCCTTAATCCATGTTATATTAGCTACAGTTGGCAACCGAAATACTCTTGCTTACTTCTACATTTATCCATTCATCATTAGTTATACATCCGGGAACCAATTTTTCATACTGTATAACTCGTGAAAATGTCTTTACGATTAAATCATTTATAAACAGAATTACCGAAAACCTACATAAAATCGATAATTTATTTTGTATGTTGCACACAACCTCATACTGAATGTAGGTAAACTTTGTATTAATATTGAAAGTAATAAAAAAAAAACTTTAGAATTAAATATCATCAAATTCCATCGACTTCATTCGCTAAAGTGTGCGCAAACACAATTTCTTTGACATACCTTTGTTTCGAAGACGGGTTATTCTGGTTGACTTAAAATTGGAGGAATTAGTGTGTAAATAGTCTTGTATTAATTTGTTCTGACTCCATCAATAACTTTTATTAAAAACGTAGAGATTCCATTTGGTAAGTATGGTAGAGGTAGAGGGTGCAAGAGATGGTATGATACGCCCTATCACACGTCTCTCGATTCAATTCAATCTTGTTACAATTGGATTATTTTTGTGTGATTTCAAGTCTAATTGCTTCCAGACGCCACGAATTAATGTAGTGGTCATAAGAAACATGAATACCGTAGAAACGAGATTTTTACTGAAATAAAAGTAGAAAAAGGAACGGTATAAATAGAAATTATATCTCACATCGCAACGTTTCATCTTCAAACTGTGATCAGTGAACAAACTACACGATGTTGCCTACATTTGGTGTAAACGTGCCTACCAAAAGTTTTGTTGCTAATATTTATTTTTAACATTTGCTGCTAACATTTATTGCCGAAATTTTTTGTCTTCTTTGTATATAGCTTTTACCGCAAAAGTGGCTCAAAATGGAGTGATTTCTGTATAAATATGTTTTTGATAAAAAATTACTATTAGTTACATATCCTTGTTTTCAAAGGATACCAATAATGGTTAAACCTCATTTGATATATATTTACAGTTTACAATGGCAACTTCATATTTGAAAATAACTTTAACGTTACAATTTCATTCTTCCACAATCGGTACGGGTTCGGTCGGGACAAGCTTCCCTCCTGTTGGGAGAAACAATAACTTCTTGAATACATGCATTTTCCATTTTGATATATTATAAAAATATAACCTTGGTACGTGAGATTTAAGTGGTTTTAAACATGTTAACAGAGGTCAACTGTTCAATACCTAACATCCGTACCTACCCTGAAGAAGTTTATGACTCGTCACATATTTGTAATGCTTCAAAATAACCTTTTTACCAAAGAGGTTAAAATTAGTAAACTCCATTGATCAACTTCTTCACGTTAAGTACGGGTATACAAATTATTAATGAACACAAATTTTGTGGAAGTACATGCATCACATTTAAATATATTCTTAAAGAGTAATTTAATATAAATGAAACAAAGAAACTTACGGCTAATTTCAGAGTGAATCAATGGTTCTTCTTGTACAGCTCTAGGTGTAGGGTCTGCCCAAACAGAAGAATATTATATACATATACTGCTAAGAAGAAATATTTTTTGATATATACAAGCAGGGAGCATTGCATCAGCTATTGGTAGATTTCGAGAAGAATAAATGGGATCATGATTTTATTGCTGTATGATGATATAACATTGCCACTGACAGTGATCTTGTATCAATGCATAATTGTGTTGATTTATAGTTCAAAATTAATTTTTAATCTTTCCATATCCATTTACTTTACACAACATTAAATCATCCTCCCAACTAATCTTCACAAAGTCTTCAGCAGGCACTATTAATTAGAATATACCCATAAGAAAAGCTTAAGTACCTAAACAGAAGTGTATCATACCTTGCACTAATTCTTTTTTATCAGAGACCTCGGGCCTCGGAGAGCCCCTTCGTCCAAAGTAACTGGCCTGACGTAAAGCATTCAATGTAGATTGGTGTGGTTTCTTCACAGCGAAATGTTTGTGTGCTTCTGGTGTGGTCACCAACGCTGTCACAGGAATATCCTCAATGACAATATCCCCTGAGATCGTCTGCGTCCAAAATGTCCTCTTGTTCCTTTTGGCGTATTCGAGAGCTCGCTCTTCATTTTCACTACGCTTCAGCCGTTCTCCGTGTTCTATAAACCAAGAGTGTAGTATTATATCGTCTATTGTGGGCCTCTTCTTGCAATCAGGTTCCAGCAAAATGTTGACAAAGTCGATGCAGTCCTGAGTCAGATGAGGCATGATTTTTATCCTGAACTTAAAGGATTTCTTCTTCTGCAATTTGTAGAGTCTTTTCGGTGGTAGGTCTGGAAAAGGCATCGATTTATTTAGTCCTACGAAGACTACGACCCCTAAAGCCCACATATCCGAACCTTTGGGGTCGTAAGGTTTAGCTCGTAAAATCTCTGGAGCAGAATAAGGCAATGATCCGCAGTATGTCGAACTGAGTGCCTGAAAGATGATGAAAATCATTCGATTATGAATAAGTTATTTATTTTTAAAAGACTAAATAGTTAATAACTTAAAAAAAAGTAATTGTAATACTTTGGAGTTGTAATACACCAAAAAATGAAATAACCATTTGATACCAGTTTCAATCGATGTATTCTATGGATCGATGTATTCTATGTATCGATGCTATCAATGTATTAAAATGTTTTATCAACGACTCCATTTTGTAATTAGTGATGACTATTGATGACATGGGATATATATGAATAAAATAAACCTGGATAAAATACTTTAAAAAATTTATGCAGACCATCTTAGTTTCAAATATACATTTCTAATAATATTGTTGGTGTTAGGTTAGATATACTTTTATAGCTGATTGACTCAACTATCGCAACCTCCGCTTAAAATGAAGGTGGTCACCGTACAGGACAAAGGAACGTATTTTGAGAACTGAAAATACAAGCACTTTCAAACAGATTCATCCAGGTTTTTGACGTCTGCCAAATCTTTCTTGAACAATGTTGTTAATCTTGGCACACGCAATCTCCTAGTCTTTTCAGCCATCCAGTTGGAACCAATATTTACTTGAAATTTGGACCTGTGGTTTGTGATAGTCTTATCACAACAAAATTAATTCTTGCCAAGGTTATGTGTACATTATCCCCGAAGTTAGACTACAACAAAGAATACTAATAATGATGTAGTAAACAAACAACATGCATTTAAATGACACACGATGTTTATTTTAGGAATGCAAAGGACTATTTTAAACAGCACTCTCAAGCCTTTAGATATCGAATAGTGACTTCGTGTTTTGGTGTATAACAGGTCAGTAGCAGCTGTCTGAAAGAGCTAGGAAAATTTAAAATAAAAGCGATTTTAGATTACTCTTTTCCCAGTTTTATCCACCATGAAGCGGGAGAAACCGAAATCGGCTAATTTGATGTTGTAGTTTTTTGTTATTAAAATATTTTCACACTTCAAGTCTCTGTGAGCAATTTCTAGAGTATGTAGATATTCCAGCGCTAAAACTAACTGGAAAGTCCAACATTTCATAACCATTTCTGGCACTTCGCCATTTCCTAAGACGTAATCCAGAAGATCACCTAGTTCGGCCACCCTAAAATTAAAACTTCGTCAAAAGAATATTGTTTCAATGTAACTAAAACTTCCATTTAATAATAACTATAACCTCATGAATATTAAAAACTTATCTCCATGGACACCTTTAAAGATACAATAAATGTGAACAATGTTGGGATGCTCCAGTTTCTGAAGAATGTCCAGTTCTCTTGGAAGAAACTTGGCAACTATCTCTTTAGGAGCATGTTGGGTGTGAATGATCTTGCAAGCCATCTGAATTTTATGCGTTCCTTCACTATGGTTAACCAAGTACACTTTTCCAGTGGCTCCTTCTCCTATCCATTCGGAATTTATTAGTACTTAAAAATAAATACATAAAGTAAATATATTATCATTTTAATATAAGTTTCACTTTAATTTCATTCTAGTCCATACATAAAATAAAAAAGTAGAGGAAAACTATTGGCGAATATTGTTTTCAAATGGTTTACATATTTACCAATCAACTTTAAGAAGTCGTATTTCTGTTCCAGCATTACCATTTCTTCTGACGGCGTAAGGCCCAAGTCCATGGAAGTGTTGACTTCTGGCATCTTGAACGAAATGAAGACCTAGTGAAATATATGTATAAGTATTCTTTATCAAACATGCTTAGAGAAGCAAAGTAGGAATGGTTGTTCCTGGCGTTCAACAAACCGGCCATTCTGCTGAAACTAAAGGTATAGTTTAAATTTTTAAGTTCAGATTTCTTAACTTTTGTTTCCATTGTAAAGGGTGTGGTTGCTTTGCGTGAAGGTTGGGATGCGTGAAAATTAAAATAATTATATGAATAAAAATAATCTAAGCGTGCTTGGATCTTCATTTCACTTCAGAGCACCACCTATATTCATGTTCATTTATTCAATAAAATGTACATAATTTTATCATGTTATATATAAACATGTTAAGAATATTATAAATGTAAATATGTTGAATTAATAAATAAAGTTACCAAAAAGAATTTACCGTATCTCAAAAAGAAAAAGGTTCTTACAGGCATTGCCTCCCACCGGCCTTTGTATTGTCAGTAGAATCAATACCCCACTGATGGTACTAAAACAACTTTTAAAGCTTAAGCTTTGTTAACTGTTCTTGCCCATCTATATTAGAACGACGTAATTCATGGACAAGAAGAATGATAAACTTCGAATAAATGTCTCAGATAAAGTGTGAACTAAAATATATATATTAACAGAATCAATTTTTTTAATTCTTTATTTACCATATTTCAGTCATGATATATACATTTCAGTACTGCTCACCAACGCCTCTAAAAATTGGTCAAGGTAAAGAAATATGAGTAAGAATCAAGCCGTTGTTTGTTTATTGATGTAGGTCATGACTTTATTTCCGGTACAGAAATACTGCAAAAAAAAAAACAACGATTCGGACTAGCAGACCGTTCCTCACGACTCCGGAAGCTCCCCCGACTTCACCATTACTACTTCCAAGCTGAGATGGACAAAAATTAGCTATAGATGAATCTAATAAACCCTTATTCATGAATGAATAATTGATAAATAAATATCGTATCCATTATAATTTTAGCTATTAGTTTTATAGTTTATCAACTCTGCTTCCAAGGAACATGGGGTGTCTGGACTGGTCATTCATTTGCTTCTAGGGAAGTACTTTATCATTTACTAAATTAAGTTAGTTACAAAATAATCTACTAAGAACGAACAGTTAGCTATCTCGTTTGTGATATTATAATAGAATCTGCTGGGAGCTAATCTTAGAATATATATTTCTAATGAATCAATTAGGAATACTATTTCTTACTTTGATTACTCCTTATGTTTTGGACTGATGAGTGGTGGAGGGGGAACATATGTCCTTCTCAATGCTTTCTTCTTGCTCTTTCCCAGCATGTTGCTAGCGAGACGCAGTATCCAGATGTTCTCAATCTAAATTAACTATCTTTATAATTATCTTTTTTTAATAACATGATATGATGTGGAAAAAATTCATTTTTTTGATCACATTCAAGACAAAGTCCAACCAGTTATATGAAGATAAGCTGAATGAATAAATGGAATATCATGTAATTTTTGCAGATCAATTTTTAATATCTTTCAAAGTATCCACGGTGGGATATTTAAGAAAAAGAGCATTTTTTCACCATTTTTGTCGTCATGAGAACTTTCCCAGTATTCGTAGTTCAAAAAATTTTTTAATGTATTTAATGTGCACACAGAATTCAAAAATATTGAACACGGCACCCATGCATTCAACACTTTGGATGTACAACTACAACTGGCATTAGTAACAAGTTAATAAATTGCATATGAGAAATGATCCTGAATACGATTTGATCAATGCAGTAATATTTAGTTTAACATGTTAAAGTGTGTTAAATGGAAAATATTTCCTACTTTTAGCATGTTAAAACAGTATAACATAAGGGGTATTCATGATGTTGTGTTAAATGTAAAATGTTTTACCATGTTAAATGTTATAAGTTTAGGATTATGAGCAGCCTTATTTAAAGCCATATTAAATGCTAAATGTATAGGAGCTCCTAGTGGATTTTTTGAGTAGCTTGTTTTATACCCTTTCCTTCCAAAACTTCATGTTATTGTTTAGTTCTAAGTTTTCCCTAAAGTAGTTTATTACAACATGTCTAAATTGAGTGAAAAGTAGAAGTTGTGTAAAAGTTTGGCTACTGAGTGCCTTGTCGATCTTTTAACTTGTGAGGAAGAGAATCAAGTTGAGCTAATTGAAAACTGTCATTACATTATTATTATTATTGTCATCCATTGCGTTATTAGTTATAATAACATCCAAAACAATACTAACACAATCAAAACACAAACTACTAGCAAGTACTATCCTAACACGAAAACAATAAAATGGTGACGAGCTCAGCTGGTTTGTTGCGTGACGTCATTCTCCATTTGACAGACCTAGTAACAGATTCTCAACCATGTTATATGTTTTATCATTTTAACTTGGAAAAAGAAGGAAATATTTCTCCATTTAACACGCTTAAACATGTTAAACTAAAGATCATGAATATCCCTATGGATGAAAGTCTGTTAGTAGGTCTGCTAAATGGAGAATGACGTCACGCAACAGACCAGCTGAGCTCCACACAATTTTGTCTGTTGTCGTTATGATAGGTTAGGTGCTCGTAGTTCGTGTTGTTTTTGTCTTGGACGTTTTTTAAACACTAGTAAATTAATGAATAAAAATAATAATAAAGTAATGAAAAATAAAAACTAATTGAGGAAAAAAAGGAACAAGTAAGGTGAAGGAAAGACGATGTGAGTAATCTCGTAAAGATTAAAAGGTAAGAAAACAAGTTGCTCATTAAATATACCTACCTGGAGCTCCTCTGCATTTAACATATAACATGAACTTTATGCTGGAATTGCTGTACTGATAACATTTAGCATGTTAAAACTATTTATATTTATCATAATACCATGAATATCCCTCATATATGAAAACGGAGTCCAACTCTAACGCATTTATAAAAGATATTGCCATATCATTTATGCCTAGTATCACCCGTAGAAGGCTAAACCGAAATTAGGTAGAGGGCATTAGAAATGAGAAGAGCCAGTTCTCAATACTTGTAAGGAAAGGATGGTGGAAGGATGTTGCTGTAACAACTCAAAAAATATTTATTGACCAAGCAGGAGATAGTGTTGGAGCCCTCAAGGGCCTTAGAATGATCCACTAAGTGTCAGTCTACACAAATATACTTTGGACCCACATAATCTTTGTTCAGCTTGTGATGGAACGCCACTGGAGGATTGTTTCCATTTTTTGACAAATTGCCCCGCCTATCATGAGAACCAAATCCGATACATGGCGATAACTAAGCAATATTAGCAGAAATCAGTTGTATGGATTTCTGCCTGTACCCTCAGGATAGGATCTTAAACTTCTTTTTACAGGAAACTATACGTCGATTTCGACTATTACAGCACTTACTAGACAAACGGTCTAAACTTCCATCACATTACAAAAGACTGATCTACATGACTGTAATAAGGCTAATCGGAACATATGGCTTTGGGGCTCCACTAAACCTTCGAATTCCTCTCGTATTCAATCCTTACAATCCAAAATCCTTCGTAAAATCCTCAATGCTCCTTACTTTATCACAAATAAAATCATAGATAAAGGCCTTAATGTTCCCTATGTAACCGATCTAGCCCGAACACTCAAACCACCTAGTTTCTAACCTTGCATCCTCTTCCATTCCTGACAATCCTCCGAGGCGCCTGAAAAGCAGATGGGCATGAGACCTACTAATGTAAAACGTTATTAGAGTGCTGCCAATGGGTAGTTTCTCTTCACGCCTGTAACGCTCCAATTTAACCGAGATCAGATTTACTAAATGTATTATAATGTACAGTTGTAAATAGCAATAAATAAATATTTAAAAAAAAAAATCTTTTTATATATGTTACAGAAAACCTTTTGCTTAGAGCTGGATACTTATCGCCCCAATAGGATTTATAGTTTTTTTTTTTATCAAATATGAAGTGAAGTTTTTGTTTTATTATTTTATTCTGATGTATATTGTTTGTTATTAGTTTACATAAACGATCTTAAATTTGCCATTTTTGTAAAATTACTATAATGGATTATTTATTTTATGTGTTTTACAGGCTAACTCTATTTAAATAAATTATTATTATTATTATCCGTGCAGGAATATAATATGATTGTACCCTAAAATATAACCAAGATTAAACATGCACACCCTTTACTGTTCCAATACGTTAATAATAGATTTACACTAATTTTAATTACATCTTGTATAATCAATGATGTTTAGTACAAAATATTTATATATATCTCTTTGGCTCTTGGGAAAAAACTAAACTATTTGGGCGGGTTACATAAACCTATTCCTAACAACTGTTATTCGTTAATGATAGAAGGTCAATATATAAGAATATACCCAGTCAATGAAATGTCAATTTGCATTACAGCAGATTACTCTTGACTGAACGAAATGAAACAAATTCATTTAGGGAGCACTAGATCTCCTTGGTCATTGATAAACGGAGTGAATAATTAACATCTGTTAAGGTAAAAAATATTTCTTACCTGCTTCTTTACACGTCATTTTCTGTATCAATGGGAAATTATTCAAATAAACGATAATTGTTTAACTTAAATTTTGGAGAAAGTATTGTGTTTCAACATATGATTTACTGACAAGTGGACCATGATAGCTCACTCAAAAGATTTTCAGGATTCTAATATTCAGCCTACATTTTATCGATTATGTTGAGAAATTGGTTAATAAGGGATCTGACTCATCATTTTTCTTTTTACATCATAAAGTAGTTTGATCAGCCACTGATGATTTACTTCATGGAACTTGTAACCTACGCACTCACTGTTGGTATGAAACTTTCAGGTTCAAGGAACAATTTCCACTTTAATTATATATTTATAAAAGTATTATTGTGAAAACTATGTTTTTTTATAGCCTTTCGTAAAAACATTCTGTAAGAATTAGAATAAAATAAAGAAGATGCACTTCCTTAGGTTTAAGCTTTCTTTAGCAGACCTACACTCCATATTCAATCACATGGTCTAAAATTGTATAACCTGTACAAATTTGAATTGAGATAATAATTAAACCTAACATATTTGTAATGTATATCATAGCTGTGATAAAAGATTAGATGAAACAGATAACAACACACCGATCATTACTTATCATACAATCCTATGAAATAAGGATAATAAACTTAATACATCCACGGGACAATATCTCCATAGCAACTGCTTGGCGCTGGAGACCGATATACTCCTTGATTACCTTCGCTAGATGACACTGTTGTACGGTCGCTCGCCAGTCATAGATATTCTACAAGTCTTAGTCATGGATCATCTTCCCCCCAACTAAGCCCCGTGGTGTGCCTCTTCTCCTTGTCCGGTAGAGCCTTCCGTCGTGTGAATTTCTTGAAATACCATCTTACAGCATGCTGGCCACAGCAGTCTTCCTAGCTTAACGTGTCCCATTACATCTATAAACCCATAGAGATCGTAGATCTCTCTGTTCCTCCTCCAATTCTCACTAATCTTAACTGGCCTTAATATGCGGCGAAGCATCTTCAACTCCGTAGCCTCGTCTCCTTCTCTTCGGTACTTGTGAGGTTCAGTTCGCCAGGGCCATAGGTGAGAATAGGTCTGATGAGGGTCTTGTAGAAGAGACATCGGGGAATTGCTGAACTTCTCAGGCGTTTGCTGAGACGAAAATAATAACTGTTATCCTTCACAATTCGCTTGTCTCGAGAGAAATTTTGTTTCCCCAACTTATTAACTTATCTGTCCCTAAGCTTATTTTGTGTCCTATATCCTCAAGCACTCGTGAGAAAGAGAAATGTGAGGATCATTCTTGCTCGTGTTCTTGTATTCTCGCAGCTGACTCAAATGGAAATCAACAGATAGATCTTTTTGAGAGGAAGCTAAGATAGAAATAAAAGTCATGATACTAAATATAAGGAAAAACAAGAAGTTTGATATTGGTTCGGAGGAAGATCGTTCAAAAGAAATGCTAGATTGTAGTCATCACTGCAGGCGTAAAAGGCAGAATGACAGAAATGTTTCTTTACATTGTATAATAAATACACTGTTAGTCGCAAGTGTATTCTTCAGCTTTTTCGAGATACATTAATTTAATTGTATAATATTCTATTGGCGACTATTATAGAGTTATTAGAAACTAATTAGTTTTTAGTTATAATAATTATATTTCAACACGAATTAAAACAAGCAAACTTTCGGGAGCATGCGGGCACTTTTACATTTTGATGATAGTTTTGACTCATATTGGAACAAATTTAGTGGTTAACATTATCTGTTCAGCATAATAAGTTCTTAAGGTCTCAGGTATCTATTAACCAAATTTATAAAGCTCTGAGAACATAAATATACAATATAGTTTATTTTTTAATATACATCAATCGGTTTGAACTTGAGCTTGGAACGTGGTCCAGGAGTGAGTACGGGCGCGTTGTCCAAGATGATCTCCTCTTTGCCATCATCATTCGATGGGAGAATAGTAAAGTTGAGGAGCAAGAATATCACTGCCAACCTGATCTGGAGTGAAGCATATTTGTAACCTGCATAAAGAAATTCTGGCATTAACTAGTTATAGGTGAATTAACAAAACAATATATTGTTTGTTGTTGTTTAAAGATTTTACAGAAAAATTAACTTTTACCTATCATAGTAAATTAGCTTTCAATATTTTAAATGTTGATCAAGTTAAATTCTATAAATAACTATATAATCATAATTCACTATCTAAAATATAATATATGAGGATCATTTATTTATGATCTGTGTTGGATTCTGGGTTTCCTCTGCTATAGTATATTTAGATTTCAAGACATTGGCCCCAATTACCAACTTCCTATCCGTGTTCATCAGGCTCTGAAAAGCAATAAACGCAGGGCCATGCAGCCTCGGGTCTGGAGTGATACCAATTAGATTCCGGTTTGGACAAGTTTAATTTTATTTCTTGGCGGTCCCATGAAATGGAAACTCGACCATCTTATTTTGGTTAACCCTCTCCCGAATGTCAGAAATGACAAAAAAAAAAAAATAAATAAAAAGATCACTTTATCATCATACTTTACCACCTACGTTTAAGTAATCTGCATAGGCAGGGATCGTTACAGATCTGCTATTGTTCAAGTTATTTAGTAGAACTTAAATTAAATATCAAATACGTGTTACAAATCGATCTTGAGCTATCTACATGAAATATGCTCGTGATAATTTTTTTTAAATTGAATATATTGACTCTTCATAGAAATAATTTTCGTTTATAAATATATAATACTTAGCCGAAGTAAATATTAAACTTAAGCTTAGAGGTGATTTGATTGACTAACGTACCGACACATATTCTAGGCCCCTCTCCAAAAGGAAGGAAACTGTACTTAGGAATGGAATCCTTCTTCTCTTCGGAAAATCTCTCTGGTTCAAATTTTTCAGGATTCGGGAAGTACTCTGGATCCATGTGAAATTGCCCGACCGGGATGAAGACCCTGGTTCCTTTTGGTATCGGTGTATTTCTAATGACAGTATCCTCTGTGCAAGTACGGGAAAGCATACCAGTTTGATTGTGTATCCTCAGGCTTTCTGCATTAAAAAAAAACATAAATATTATTTAAACTATTTTAAATTTAAAACTATCGGGTGCTTGTAACCTTATTCAGCCTACAGTTTAGAGGTAAAGTGCTGTGTTGAGAACCGAAGTGAAATATTCCAATATTTTGCCAAAATTGTCCCTGAAGTGTCAAAAAAGCAGCATCATCTGTTGAAACGGCTTATCTCAAAATCAAAACGATAGAGCTCGATCCACTCCAGATCTCAACATTTCATATAGCTATAAAAAAATTTCAGTGGTTCTTCAAAAACCATTGATTTCTGTCAACGCACTGGGATCTTTTAAGAGCTAATGGACTGGGACCCCAGGTTGAAGGCTATCTGCGAGTAAGCTCCAGGATAAGTAAATTATAGTTTATTCCAAACACTTATCGTCTGTCTTTGTGACATATCCCTCATGGGTGGAGCCACAAAAGCCAATCAGAAGTGAGGAAGGGAATACTGACGCCCACCACCACAAATGGGAGTATAGTCTGATGGAGGTACCAGAAGGTTGAAGAAAGATAACACTTCGAGCAGGGCAAGGAAGGAGGATACACTGGTCCGTCCGCTTCATCTCGGCAACCAGTGTAATTTCCCGTCTCTCCCCGGCTCTAGTCCGTCCGCTTCATCTCGGCAACCAGTGTAATTTCCCGTCTCTCCCCGGCTCTAGTCCGTCCGCTTCATCTCGGCAACTAGAACTGCATCTAGCCTAATCAGCTTACTGGTCCGTCCGCTTCATCTCGGCAACTAGTAAGCTGGCTCCTATCTTGACAGTTCTAGTCCGTCCGCTTCATCTCGGCAACTAGTAAGCTGGCTCCTATCTTGACAGTTCTAGTCCGTCCGCTTCATCTCGGTAACTAGAACTGTTACTCTACCTCAGAATCTCTAGCCTAGACCTCCTCTACCTGCGTCAGTGTCCAGGGCTCATCCCCTGGCACGGCCTTCCTTTCTTACCTACAAATGGATACGCCTTGTCGTGGGCCTTCTGTAAAGAGTATATCAGGCTGGAGAAATCGCCCAAGACCAGACAACCCTGACAGAATAAATAAGTAAAGGGTTTTGATATTTACATTTAATTTAATTTAACATTAATAGATGATTAAGGAAGAAAACTTTAAAATAAGTGAAGCAGGTAAACTCCACATTGTTTCTCCTTCTTGATTTTTTAAAGGATAATTATAGACTAGTTCAAATAGTTAATTTAAAAATTTTTGACTATCATCGAACTGGCGGGAGAATTTTAAGTGGAAAAACAGAACTGAATATTCGAAAATCAGTTTGATGATTCTGTGTTAAGACAATTCTTACATTCTGTTTTCGATATACTTACCGTTAAACGCCATATTCAAATAATTAATGGAGCTGACTTTGTCGAGATCGAAATCTGTCGGACATTTTGAAATTGAAGAAATTTCTTTCCGTAATTTATCCTGGACGTGCTGATGGTTGGCCAAGTCGAGGAGGAAGAAGGCTAATTGGTTTGACGAAGTCTCTGTACTATCCACGTAGAATGTCAAGCAGTGCGCAGCCAATTCTAAGTTTGTGTAGGCTTAAATAAAGATAAATAATAAAATAAATACAAAAACACTATAAGTGTATGTAAATAATTTTGTATTTAATATTATAATGAAGTGTGAATTATTATGAATATATTTGGTATTTATGAACCTTGTTTATTCTCTTCTTTCAACTTTCGGTTCAGCTTGATAAGGTAGTTAATGAAGTCGTTCTTCGATACGTTTGAGCTGGATCTGTATTCTATCATTTTTTGAACGAATGATTTAAAAAATTCTTCAGCTTCTTCGGACAAAACCCTGAGAAAGATTACAAAAATATCGGTACGTTCTTGTGCAATCAAAAAGGATATATTTAGAATTTGTAAACAAGAGGAGCTTGTGTCCTATCTATTCAATTGGCTCATCAGAGTGGAGATTGTCCTTGTAGACGAGCGTCATCATTACAATCATGTTCATCACAGATCTCAGCATTTATCGTTTTAAAATAATTTGGATAAAGTTAACTCCACAATTAAACAATAACTTTAATCTATAAAATAATAATGTAAATTAATTTGCAAACGTAAACATAAGCAAGGTTTCAACTCGAACAATTGGCATTTCGTTAGTCCGTCTGTCTGTTGCATGTTTACGACCAAAACCGTTGATAGATTTTCTTCATATTTGGCAGAATGTTCCTTTAAGTCATGAAAAATGACTTATGGAAATTTCGTTTGTCCGTCTGTTATGGGTTGGGGTATATCGAGATTTTTTCTGACTATATGATTTTCAGCTTATAAAATAAAAACGCATAATAGAATCTTTAGAATCCCTCCTAGAGGCGAAAACGGTGTAATATAAGGCCTTGATGTAATGTAAGCAGTAAATTCATCGGTGGTGACTTGTTTTATATTTTTATTGAATTTTCCGTGTTTAATATAAAATTAAATATCATATATTTAAAGGATTGACCGTTTTTTTTTAAATTCTGAAAAAGATGGTGGGGGGGGGTGAGGTCAAAAGAAACAAAAAATAGTTAACTATATATATTTATATTATATTTACGCTCCATTTTGTAGAGCTTCAATCCCACCTGAATTCCCCATTTTTCATCTTTTAGTGTGTAATTTTTTTTTTTCTTATACCTACTTTTTTTTATTTTTACGTATTATTTCGCCTCCTGTTCTTTTTTTAACCCAATAGTAATGTAATAACGTAATATTTTTTTTATAGTATATTTACTTATCATTGTCATGTATCATCTTAGACTATAACTATTTTTATTTCTTCTTTTTGTTCATTTTTATTAAACCTACCTTGATTCATTATTATTATTATCCTACAATGTCAAAATATTTTAAGTTGTTTATATCTTTTTAGCCACGATGAAGCTCTATAAAGTTGGGCGAAACGTCGGGAAATAAATAGTTGTTAACTATTTTTTGTTATTTTTGGACCGCACTCTCAACCATCTTCTTTATAATAATTAATATCTCGCTTTATAGTGATATTTTATTGTACGTATGAGGTGGCCAATTGAGATACAAATTAAAATCCTAGCTGGAATTGAGACTTGAAATTTATTTTTTTTCTGTTAAAACTATATTGGACACAACAATACAATCTGACCTACAGAACAATTTTAAATTACAGTTATACAATTTTAGCAACGAGTAGTGGAATTAAATGAACAGTTGTATAATTTGTAAAATGGGGGCTAGAACCTCGAATTTCGTAAAATGTATGACGTCAGCATTGGCATCGATAGGTTTTTCAGTAGTGACGAGAATCGATAGTACTATCGCACTCTCGCCAACCCTACGATATGGACAGTTATAGTATTTAAACCACAAAAAGATATTGTGAAATTAGATTGTATGATAAGGTTTAAAGTTGGTTTTAATTAGGGAAACTATGGTTTTTGAAATTTTTTTATTCACGTTCTAATATCTATAAAATAGTAATAAAAATATAAAATCACCTTAGTTTGAGAAAGTTGGCAACCTTGGGAAATGAAAAGCGACAGAACATCGTAAACGGCGAAGGTTTGAATATGTTTTCTGAATTGGCATATTTGACAAAGTTGTTTTCCGGGTCGGTAAATGCACTGGGTTCTATGCCGAATCCGCACGAACATGAATTGTCTACCGTGTACAGAAAACAAAACTCCTTCGCCTAATTTACAATAATTGACATTTACAAGATAAATAATGGCATTATTAGAACGTATTATAATAATAGTATAATACCACAACTGGTTCTATTTTCTTTTCAGTCAAGTAGTTTACCATGTTTTGAGCTACCTTGTACATGATAGGAATGATCTCTTTGAACCTGACAGCAGTCATATTCGAAGCTTGAATACTTCGAAGCTCCTTCCATCTGAAATGTAATATAATTTTTATGAATAAGAATTGGTCCTGTTAGACCGAAAGTATATTGCCTATTCCCACAGGAAACAATTTGGAATTTGAGATAAAAAAAAAAAATTAATATGCTCCGGTCAGAAGGAAAGTAAATATACTCATTTGAGTTTTGTCATTTGAGGAACTACCTCGTCTTTATATTTTCCTTAACTGGGTTTCATATCCATATTTACTGGTGAGGCTTAACCATCATTCATTCCACGTAAAACATAACACGAAGTCAGACCTTATGTAAACCTTAAAGTTAAAAATAAGTAGAATCTGTGTAAAATTATGACTTAAAGTTAATGTCTTGGAACAGTTTTTTTTTTTTAGTTTAAGAACTCTTATCCGAAGTTAATTTTTTTGAAGATGAGGTAGTAATCCGATTTTTTTTTCCGATCCCTCTAAAACAGAAAAACAATTAATTAGTGAATGCTTTATTATGTGAAAAAGGAATAAATCATATTGGGTATTACCTTTTACTACCTTTGGTATTTTAAGGTTACCTGTAGTGTTTATTTATTATTTGTGAATATGGCCATTCTAAATGGTCCTATTTTTAAACTCCGGAGGTGAGGGGCCTACTCATGTTGATTCGCATAGAGAAAATAAAAACATTAATTATTAAAGACAATAGATAATGATAAAATATTAATAACAGTCAGTGGTCGAAAAGAAGTGTGGGGGAGGAGAAGGGGGTGCATTAGAAGATGGAGTTATAAGGTGATGTTGAAAGTAATCCGATGGAGCGATGTCTGAACTATATGGTGGATGAGGAAGGAGTTCCAACCCATCAGGTTCTTTAGATTTTTCATTGACTCTACGGGAGAAAGTGTGACGAGGAGCATTATATTGTTGGAATAAAACTCCTTTTCGGTTGATTAAGGCAGGATAACGCTCTGACAACTTCGTGTGCAATCTTTCCAGTTGTTCGCAGTAGAGTTCAGAATTCATAGAGCATCCATCAGGAACAAATCCTTGATGAATAACACATTAAAAATTCTATAAAACGCAAAACATGGATTTTTTTTTCAAAATGCCCCCTTGCAGTAACCGTAAAGCAGCAGTAGTTTGACCGCGATTTAGCCATTGCTCACGAGTATTGGGATTTTGCCAGTAACGCACTTGTTATCACAGGTGACAATCTCCTGGTAAAATCTTATACTAGAAGGCTTTTTCAATAAATTTTCACAAATTTCTAACCTCTTTGCTGATTGCTGAAGATTAAGTTAGTGAGGAACCAGACTACTGCTCTATAATATAAAGATAGTAGACTAACAGTATCTTTCGACACACCACAATCCCTAGCAAGTTCGCGAGTACTTGTGAACGGATTTGACTCAACAGCTTCCTGCAGAACATTATTAATATCCATTAATGATCACCCGAAGCCCTTTTTCCTTTCCAATGTCGTATCTCCACTACTAAATTTTTTAAAACCAATGCTGTGCAGTGCGTTGGTCAAGGACACCTTCCCCTTCATATTTCATAATTTCATGAGTTGCTTCAGCGACTGTAAATTTTTTTTCTAGAAATGCCTTAAAATTCCGTAGGACACTGTCATGTTTCTTCTTTCAAACTAATAATGCCGCTTTTTTTTAAGAAGTCGGATGGGATTAAACAAGCTTAGAGAATGCTCTAAAGGGATTATTAAGTATTGATAAGTATTAAATAGGATTACAATATTTACAGACCTTTAAAATCTTGAATTTAATATAACGGTCATTTTTTTTTTATATACCCATTAGAATGAGACGTCTAAATTGCTCAGAAATAAAAAAAAGAGAATATGGTAAAAAAAAAAAATTGTTAATCTCCTGCTGCTGAACCGTGGTCAAAAGAACCGAGTATGTATAGCTGTCGGAACATTAAAGTAGTCTTAGTAGCTGTCGGAACATTAAAGTAGTCTTAGTAGCTGTCGGAACATTAAAGTCTTATAAAGCAACAGAAACTGAAAATATTCCGAGCGAACTAGTCAAGGTGCACTGTGAAGCTGGAGTTCCAAAAGTACGAGTTCTAAAGTTCTCGTACACCTTTTAGTTTAAAAGATCTGGAACAATTTCACCTTAACCCACATTGGTAATCGGGTTAAGGTGAAATTGTTCAACGGGTGATTAAATTTTTTCAAAACGTCAAATATTACAGAAAAAGTTAGAATACAAAGGTGGTAATTTCTCAGCTTTATAAAGATTTCAAAAAGGCTTACGATTCTATTGACCGCCAGAATCTGTATAATACTTCAAATTGAACAGGGAATAACAGTGCGGTTTGTAAATCTAGTACGGATGTTCATGACCGAGACTTATTTATTTAATTTAGCAATAGAATACGTTATTGGTAACGTAATGCATTTCCAAAAGGTTTAACTTTAGGTGGTAAAATATCCGTACAAAGATTTGGTATTACTGGTACAAGGCAACTAAAAACTAAATACAATTCCAGTGAGGAATTAGGTCTCGAAATAAATACGGATAAAACTTAGCATATGGTTAGCAGTAGAAGCAAGTGAATATCGGTGATTTAGATATAGTAGGAAATAATTTTGAATAGGTTGAGAAGTTTAAGTTTTAAGATTCCACGGTAGCTAGAAATAAGCTTAATTATGAGGAAATAAAAGCAAAGTCAAAGCCGAGAAATGCTTGTTATATTTCGAATTCGAAATCGCTTAGCTCGCACCTTCGGTTCAAAAAACTTAAAAGTTAGAATTTACAAAACTATTATTTTTCCTCCTGTTCTTTATGGATGCAAAACTTAGCCTATTACACTAAGGGAAGAACAGTGCATTAAGGTTGTCTAAAAATAAAGTATTACGTAAAATATTCGGTACGAAAAGGGATGCGTCGGAGATCTTAAATATAATTCAGGCCATAGCATTGCGGAGGATAAGAATCTACTGGTAAACTGAAGCGTAAGTGTGAGGATTGCATCAAGATTGATCTGGTAGATTTTGGTTTGGATGGGGGTCATTGGGTAGATGTGTGAAGCCAGTTGATATCGGTATCGAACCTTTGGGTTCGCTAAGATTATTATTATAAACTGAGAAAAGGGTATGGTACTCACTTTTCCATTCCTTTGGTAAAGAAAGGGTTAGGTGCAAATAGAGGGTCGACTTCCTCCTTCGCCTCCATAGCGGTGTCGTGAAACTTATTGAAGTCTTTCACAATCACAGTTTTGACTAATTCTGGATCAGTCACGAGTAGCATTGGGGAGAACAGTGTGTAAAATCCAACTAGGCCTTCGCTTTTATACTTCCTAAAATAGAATAATTATTGTATACATACCTTAAAATATAATACGAAGTAAAATGTTTACCTGTAAAGATCTTCAAAGCGATCCTGAGAGTGTTGGTTCTTGATAATCTTATTGAGCATTTGGCGAGTAAATTCGAATTTAACATTGAAGACATTCCTCCTATCCCAGAAGCCGAACAGCCAGGAGTACGACAGGCAGAATATAACTACCAGCACCACTATACCCTCTACCAACATCCTCCCTGATTATCTTAAGGCTGATCCTGAAAGGAGTGCTTCGGTGAGATGTATTATTTGTGTGTAACAGAAGTTAAATATTATTTGAATTCATAAATCGAAATATTCAAAAGAGAAGGATTCTAAATATAATTGTTTATTATTTAATGTTGAATGTTTTATTCATGAATAACATAAATAGATCGTTCATGAATAAACAATATAAGCCTGGAGAGGTCAAAACTTGAGGTATAATAGAGGGTGTATGTTTTCAGGGTGAGTGATGCCAGAAGGCGGGTCTATTCCTTTCGTAGGCGTGGCAGCAGGACTTATTTGACAATTGAGTTGCTGTCGCACCCCATATGCCAAAATTGCATGGGCCGGTGGATTAAACAGTTGAGTATAACTCAAAACCTGATCAATTTTGTTTTTGATATTGGTTTTCTGAATTAATTTTAATTCTCAGTCACTTTCTTGTTGTAAACATTAAATATTCTAAAGTACTAAAACTAAAATAATGTTTAATGTTTTTAATTTTTTTTAATAAACAGCTTTTTCCGTTATATCTGAAACAGTTATTTATTTGTATCAAACTTTATATTTTAATGTTTTTATTAAAAGAAACTAATTTTTATTAACTATTCCTAGAAAACACTAATTGAAAAGTTGACCAAATTAATATAATATTGTGTCCACTCCTTATTGTTTAGAACTGTAAACATATTTTAAGATCCTTAATATAAAAACTGAAAGAAGTCTGGACAGAACAGAGAAAGATGCTCGAATTTCTCGAGAACTGCTCAGTGGATTTTCAATATAGATATACCAAATTTTCGATTAAAGGAACGGTTTTACAGATAATAGCATGAACTTGGATTTGTTTAGAAACGAGATAAAAGAGAGGATACATGTAGCGTAGAGATGCTTTATTCCCTGAATAAAGGCTTACTGGGGAAGGAAGATATTTCAAAATATACTGAATAGCTAGTGTATAAAAACATATTTCTCTCGATACTGACCTGTAAAATTGAATCTTGGATTACGATCAAACTACTCGTGTCACATCCGAAGAATGGAAATGGGGCACCTTAGAAAGATTACATGAAAGACGAGAGTAGACTGCGTTAGGAACACTATCATCACAACATAAGAGCTCTCGAGAAAATACTAGAAGAATGAATAGGAACTTATCCTTTCAAACCATATATACAATGAGATCGATATTTGTACTGAACCCCATATCTCTGAACAAACATAACTTTTATGTAACGATGATAGATAGAATTATAAGCTTTAAGACAGTTCGATAACATTCTTAACCTCAATTAACCGAACACTGACTCAATAAGGCAGTTCCATTCAGAATTCCATTCACCATACCTCGGTGTGGAAAAAGAGCTCCAATCAAGCTTTCGCTCGCAAAAATCCGTTTTCATTCACTGAAAAAAGAATATTCCATGAAAGTATACATTAAAGTATAAATACTAGATTTCTGTTTTAGTCTGATGATATGTATCAACAATGGTTCCAAAGAGCGACCACTCAGAAGAGGTTTTTGTATAGATCGATGTTACAGCGGAGACATCATGAGTGGAGAGAAACAGGGTCCAACGGTCGCCTCTGAGATTGTTCAAAAGCTGGGCTACTTGAACATCTCAGTCAATGCAGCCAAAACGGACTGTGTTGTGTTCGCGCACACAGCGCACAAGAGATCAAGACTGCCGAAGACTCTCCATGTGAATAATACGGTGAGCTCACCTTCCAACTCTATCGTATAATTGGGTGTACAGCTAGACCGTCATCTTAAGCTTTCTGCCCATTTATATCAGAAGGCGAGAACAGTAAGACGAAAGTCATATCGTCTCAACCACCTCCTCACTTCTCCGGCTCTCTCATTGAGATTGAAGCTGCAGATATACAAAAGTATTCTGAGACCAGCACTACTATATGGGGCACCATTGTTTACCCACATATCAGATGGAACCCAGCGCCTTCTTCAAACTTTTCAGGATTCGATGTTGAGGAAAGTCGTACGTACAACATCGTGGAGGAGGAAGAGACCACCGTAGCTGCATCAATTGTTCGAGCTGCCAACTGTACCGGAGTTCATCAAGCGATGACACATCAAATTTTTCGATTCACTTCAGTACTGTACGAATCCGTTATTCAACACGTTAACACCTGCCCCCCCCCCTCCGGTGCGTTGGCAACACACTACGTAAGGTCACGTAGTATTAGGATTAAGTTTTTATTAGATTTAAGTTTGTTAAATTCAGAAATAATGTGTGCCCCAACACATTATACACTTCTATTAATACTGACAACAAAAATAATATACTCCAAAATACTCCTTAGAATGTAGATGTTCTACAGTAAAAGGAGAAAGTACATTGTTTATAAACACGCCATAAAAATTTTGTAGGGGTTTTGAAAAAAAAAAATAAATAAATAAAAAGAGCATCCCCAACAAATGGAAAACCAGCGGAAAAATAATAAGATGAGAAATTTTACCATGATATCAACAGCAGTTGACGATCGTCCAAACCAAGAACTAGATGCAATAAAGATTGTAGAGGAATCTCATCAGAAACCGAATGCATGTCAGAACAATGGCGGAACTACTTTTATATCTCGTTTTGCCAGATATGTTGGTCTGGCGGGAGGAGAGAGACAGTGTGTGTACATCCCAGATATTTTATGGTGTCAGAGCTCGCAGTGCAATGATTTGGCTAGTTAATTGGGTTCCTAATACAATTTTCATCTTGTTGGTCTTCAAGAGAGCAGCAATTACGTTTTTGAGGTCGGGTGACATCCTTCTTACCTTTAGGGGGTTTACAATGTGCTTATGACCAACTTTGTCAAAAGCGCCTGATACGCCAAGAAACACAACCGCGCAGGATTGATCCTTTTTCTTATTTATAATTATGGTAATGATTCTAGTGCTGACGTTTGTTTCTTAATTCGTGATCGATAACTTTGATTGATAACCTTCTCAATGATCCGACGCACAATAGAGTAAATTGTTATAAATATCCAAGAAGAAAGGTTTTATCTTGCAGACCAAGAGGTTCCAAAGAATAACCCACTCTTAGCATGATCTCTTATAATATAATGTATGTTAAGTTTTTACACAAAACGTAAGTTTATCCAATGGTTGTTTGGAATATAATAGCTTTTATGTGGAATTTTAAAGCTGGAACAGATTTTGTTTTAGTTTAGTGATCCCAGACCCAATGTTTGTTTTTTGTCTAAATGGTTATTGTTTTGAAAATTAATAATTAATAATAAAATATATTAGATATTGCACATTGTGATTATGTGGCATATGTATTGATTAAGTTGTTTTCAGTAGTGTGAACTCGGTTTTTAAAAGATGGTTCAGGTTACGAGTGCTCCTGTTGAGCCCTTTCTCTAGGATTATTTTGATTAAAATTGAAATGGGAAAATTGATTACCTGTGTTTAGTTTCAGAAAAGAGGTTTCTGTTGAATAAGGGTAATTTCGCATGTTCAAATACATATTACACGTCCTCCTATTTCAGCCATTGCCGAGTGTGGATATGAACTGGGTCAGCTATTGTAGGGTGAGCGAATCGTTGAGAACTGCGCATCGCAGCGCGGAGTCGACGCAAAGCCAGACTTCGTCCCGCGGAATCACGCCAAGACTACTTTGTTCAAGGAATAAATTTTTGAATGTTTTTTCGACCCTTAAAGCAGTTGTTTTATTTTCTCTTATTCCTCTCGATACACTCCTATGTAAAAACCCAACAATAAACTTGATGATGTATCATCAAAATATTTTAAATACTTCTCCTAGCCTCGGCGTGTATGTGTCCATTGATGTTAACTTGCTCGCTTTTCTTCATTGCTTCTATGTCTAAGAACATCAAATCAAAATCGGGGCGCATTTTTCATAATTCGGACGTTAGGTACCTTAGGTTCTCTTCTTTGAATAGGCGTATAAAAAGGCTTTCCAGTTTAATGAGCATTGCTTAGGAGCATTGAAATTCATAATATTTTGAACTACTGTTTTCCTCCAATTGAAATAGTTACATTGTGCTATCTCATACTGGTATTATTCATCTAATATCTGTCTAATATTTTTTTCTCATTCTCATATTTAGAATTTAATAGAGGAATCTCAGTTAATATTGTTAAGCGATTCGGCGTTAATATTATTAAGAAAATTTAGAACATCGTCTAATGTTTTGTCCAGTCCACAGAGTTGATTTTTTCCCCTTGTGAATCTCTAGAAAGCAGCATACCATTTAGTAATTTTCATTGACACCCTCCGTCCCATCCTCTACAGTTTTATTATTCTTTTAGTTCTTAAGTACTTGCCTACCCGTGATCCAAGACTTCTATCAGACTTGAAAGTTCATTTGACAAACTTTTTCATTGGTTTCTGGTGGATTATCTTGTTTTTCCTATTCTGTATCAGCTGTCCTGCGTATCAGTGAGATAATGTTTTACCCAAACTTTATTTCCCCTCATCGGGGAACTTTGTTTGCTACTCATGGGGGCAGTCACACATGACAAAGGCCACCACTGCTTTCTGAATAGGACCTCACGATCTCAGAACCCAGACTGCCAATTATATTTCTATTATCTTTGAATTTTGTGGATTCAAATTCATATTTTATAGTTCCATCAACCTTTTATAATTAATTTGTGAGGCACATAGTATAGAACATATATACCACACAATAGAATTATAATCAATAAATATGCCAATTAATAAAAGTCAATTCGTTGAAATTACATACAAAGCTTAAAAATATATAAATAAGCTAAAAACAACAATGAGGTTAGAAATTGGTTAAAGATATTAAGACAAATAATTAAAAACATGTAGAAATATCATTAAAAGAAAATTATGTACAAATAAGTTAAAAACATGAAATTGGTTAAAAATATAAAGTCATTTAATTAAAAACAAGTATAAATATTAGTAAAAATACATATAAGAAAAAAGAAAACCGAATGTTGTTTGTATAAATAAGTATATGCGTGCCTCCAGTATATAGTTATTTTCATACTACTGTAAAAGAGAATAAACCTCCAGAAAAAAGAAAAACAAAACAAAAAGCACTAATTGAATAGATTAATAAATCAATACTTCATACAGCAATACTCGTGCACTATTACTCTTTTAATTCACACCAGTTATGTAGGAATTTATAACCAATAAAATACAATAAATTAAATAATAATCTTTAAAATCATAGAACATAAAGTTAACAGATAAACCATAACACATTTTTGTAATCAAGAAACATCCTATAACCTGTGGGGAAAAATAAATAAATGTGATTTTACTATGTAAGTATATAACAAATAATTATATAGTGGAAAGTCCCTATTACAAAAAATATGCAAATAAACCATAATTTTAATAACTACCTATAAGATTAGAAAAAAAAGTTTACTTAATTAATAATTTTTCTCTCCTAAGAAATATTTATTTTTATTTAAAAATATCTTCCACATTTATAACATTCTCAATGAACACATAATCAAGTGTAAAACACGCAAATAAATTTTATTATTTTCATACAAAATCAAAGGAACATTTGTTAACTTAAAACAAAACAGAAAACAAAGAAAACTATATTTTAAAATTTGCACGATAGTCGGATTTTTCTAAGGGTTATATCTCTATATATAACAATATCCAGGAAATAAAAATATTCATAAAACTTCTACCAATCTTACAATATCATTTTGTTGACGTTTCGAACTCACCGTCCATTTTCGAATCAGTATCAAATTTCAACATAAACTTTTTTTTTTTTTTTTTTCGGCCAAGACTCCCATTGGAGTCCTATACTGCCTAAGCATGGTTGGGGGTCAAAGTTCTTCATTTTGTGGGACCGCCACTCAATGAAAAAAGTCAACGTCCCAGGCCGGATTCGAACCGGCACCACCAATAGACATCAAATAGGTAAGACTGTGTCTTAACCACTGAGCTATAGGCGGGCCCAACATAAACTTATCAACAATTTAAATATTACTCCACTTACATTATTTTATTATCATACCAATATTATTTTTAAATTTAAAAAATATTACTATAATTGAAAACACCGTATATATTATAAAACAACTAAAACTATTTTGATATAGTAGGATAATATGATAATAAAAAGGTAAATTAAGGTAGGGTTAATACGGCGACTATATGTAAAGACAAATAAATAAATAATAAATAAAATCATACATAAGAGATGGGCTCCTCCAATAGCAGACGTCAGTAATCGGAGTAGATTGTTGACACTGACCTCGAGCCAGCTGAGACCTCAGTAGTGGGGTTGCAGTTTACAGGTCTGGTCACGTCTCGGTAATGTCCTCTTTCTTTCCTTCTAATTACTATTGAGGACTTTGGGCTGATCTGCATAAATCTTCAGAAATCATTTTCCAACCTCCTAGTCCTCCTAGCCAATTTTGAGTTTAATTCGATGAGAAAAACACTCATAAAAGACCAACGAAGACCTGATGTGTGAACAAATTATTTTCTGACAACTACACATTGCGGTAGTTAAATTTATTTATTTAATTTAATGTTTAACAAACATTAAAAAGAAAAATGGTGGATCGTTGATAGAGTGTGTGTAATGCATGTAATACATATTTATTATTAAATCCCATCAAATCACCTTTACCCTTCGTCGTAAACCTGCCGACTGCCTTACAGTATCCTTTAATAATGTTGCTCCTACCCCTGTCGAACAGATCCACTAACTTGGGCTGCAACTGAACAAACGGCTGACAATCTAATCCATTATTATAATAGTACAGTTATTTTATAATTACATTTTGTTTTTCCTCAAGGTAGTATCCTTGGTCCCATCCTCTACACCGTCTATACAGCTGAGATTCCAACCAATCCTAACACTATCCTGTGTGACACATGTGTGCTCGCTGTTAATAATAACCCATTAGTCGTATCCCAAAATCTCCAATCCCATATCACAGCCCTCGAAGAATGGTGTAATTGGAGGATTAAGATAAATTTCAACAAATCCCATCAAATCACCTTTACCCTCCGTCGTAAACCTACTGACTGCCCTAAAGTTTCATTTAATGATGTTACTCTTACCCCTGTCGAACAGATCCGCTACATTGGACTACATTTGGACAAACGATTAACCTGGAATCCTCACATCAGACTGAAAAGACAGGAAACTGCACGTCGATTTCGACTATTACAGCACTTACTAGACAAATGGTCGAAACCTCCAACACATTACAAAAGACTGATCTACATGACTGTAATAAGGCCAATCTGGACATATGGAGTTGAGCTTTGGGGCTCCACTAAACCTTCGAATTCAATCCAAAATCCTTAGTAAAATCCTCAATGCTCCTTACTTTGTCACAAATAAAATCATACATAAAGACCTTAATGTTCCCTATGTAACCGATCTAGCCCGAACCAGATATCAC
>NW_027109566.1:512034-530278 GCF_000696795.3 Halyomorpha halys
AGACTGATCTACATGACTGTAATAAGGCCAATCTGGACATATGGAGTTGAGCTTTGGGGCTCCACTAAACCTTCGAATTCCTCTCGTATTCAATCCTTCGTAAAATCCTCAATGCTCCTTACTTTTTCACAAATAAAATCATACATAAGTCTTTATGGTCTTTAAGGTCTCTTAATGTTCCCTATGAAACCGATCTAGCCTGAACCAGATATCACTCCTTCCATTATAAACTCTCTAATCACTCAAACCCCCTAGTTTCTAATCTTGCATCCTCTTCCATTCCTTTCAATGCTCCGAGGCGCCTGAAAAGAAGATGGCCACGAGATCAGCTAATGTAAAATATCATTAGAGTGCTACCAATGGGTAGTTTCTCTACACGCCTATAACACTCCAATTTAACTTAGATCAGATTTACTAAATGTATTATAATGTATAGTTGTAGTAAATTTGTTAAAATATAAGCCATAACAGAGCTGTTTACGTTCGATAGTTCCAGAAATACAGTTTTTTGGAAAGCAAAATTTCATAGAAAATGTAATGAAAACTCAGTAGTTATTGAATTTATTGTGGGAAATCTATATCTCAGGAGCCATGAGACGTATAGATATCTATTAGCACTCAAATTAAAGCTCGTTTAATGTGCTATAAAGTAGTTCATGATGTTTATATTCGTAAGAGTAGTAGTACCAAATGTAAGTATCATAAAAACTACCACCATATGAAGATAAACGTTATTAACTTTTTTTCAGTACAATAAACTATCTTTAAGTTCATTGCTGGCAGACATCTGTACGTCCAATGGTTCCTGAGATATACTTTTTCAAAAATTAAAAATTTTATTTTAACAACCAGAAAGCAAAATATTGTGTATTTATTTTGGAAAATATCATAAAAACTACTACCCATACGAAGAGACTACATCATCTGTACGTCCAATGGTTCCTGAGATATACTTGTTTCAAAAATTGAAAATTTTATTTGAACAAACAGGAATCAACATATTGTGAATTTATTTTGGAAAATATCATAAAAATTACTACTCTTGCACGTTATAAACTACATTAAGGGGCCTCTACGTGTTGGCCGAGCCATGGACATACTCAGACGTACGCGAGCATGGAGAGTCGGTTTTTTGGACACAGATCAAAGGGGTTCGTGAGGGCGCTCGAGTAGCGTCTCCACCATTGTTCTTTATCTAGTTGCAACTTAGAGCTGTCACTTTTCATATGTTGTTTAAGTACACAATATGCACTAAAATAACATATTTCTTAACTAAATACATCGTTTAATAACATTTATAAACAATTGAAATTCTTACAATAAATAAAAAATGACTTGCACCACTTTCAGTCCCACAGGCTGAAATAGTTAATACAATACGTTAACTTCAATAACACAATACCCAATAGGTTAATTCTTTATACAGGAAGAAAAATAAACGTATTAGTATATCTTTACAATCTAATCTTCCATTGTATACATTTTTTACAAGATTATATATACAACAGCACAATTATGAAAGTTAAAATAAAAGATGAATTTAATTAATTTTTATTTAATTTTAAGCTTATCTAGTCCGATTTTTGTGAATTGTTGTCATCCACCATCTTATTTGTCGTATTTTACGTTTTCTTTTTTTCTTTTGTAATAAAAATAATATAATCCCAGGGCAATTGCTGAAATCACTTCATTTCCACCAATGTTCTATGTCTAGTTGCAACTGAGAGCTGTTAGGAGGTTAAAGGTGTTTGTTGGTACTTTTTATAATTAATCTTATTTATTTATATTTAATTTCTTTAATTTTCTTTTTTTGTAATAAAAATAATACAATCCAAGTGCAATGGCTTAAACCACTAGTACGTCCTCCATGCTTGCCTCTCTGAATAACACTGACATGTGGATGGCCCGCTCTGTGTTTACCGAGAATTTGTACGAGCCTCCGATCCGTGGCGAGCGGCCAACATGTGGATCCACCTTTATAGAATCAACTAGCTTTAATTTGAGTGTTAGTCGACATCTGCACGTTTAACTAATGGTTACTGAAATATACTTATTCGTAAATCAAACATTTTGTCCGAACAACTATGAATCAACATTTTGTGAATTTATTTTGGAAAATGTGAATTTTTGTGATATTTGCATATAATACTACTACTACGAAGATAAACATAATAAAATACATTATAATATTCTTAATTTAAAACAATTTTGATCCCTTTTTTTCCTCTCAACCTTTATTCTTTAAAATTTCTCCAACGTTTCGACCCTCAGGCCATTCTCAAGGATTCCACCTTCAATATTGATGTCATTTCTTTTTTAAATCTTAAAATTGCAGGCTAATTGCTCATTAAGTTAATTAAGTTGTAAATGTAAGTGATTTGTATTGTATTTTCTATTTCGGGGAACTTTGTGAATAAACTAAGGACACGGCTAAGTAGCAAATCGATAGACGTCCTCTGTTTTCTGAAATAATATTTCATTAAACAAAAAATATATAGAATATGCAAATTTGTATTAAAATTTCCCGGAATAGAAAATACTCAGTCCTTTGCTTAATTGTCTTTAAAACTAAAATTTATTTTATTTATTAATGCATTGAAGTACCACCAATGGGTGGTTCCTTCCCAAGATTTTCAAGTGTATATGAAACATACTACATATTTACCTATTATATTATACAGTATTATTTTGTACAGTTGTAAATTACAATAAATAAATAATTAAATAAAGTATGTATGCATAAACTTTATTTACTCTTGTCTTTCGGCTTTGATTATAATTTATATTATATAACACACAGTTATATATTTTCTAATTGTTTTGAATAAGTATCCATCTGTATCTAATAACATTGTTTTTTTTAAAAATAATATGGTTATTATAAAAATATTAAAATATATTGTTTTTATTTATTCGAACCTTTTGCTGAATAACTAGTTTCACTATTATAAAAATATTTACATCCTTATATGTGAAAATTATGCATAAGCAACGAATAATTTTTTTTAAAGTTTTTTAATCCTGGTCAAAATTGCATAAAAAATTTTTACTATCAATAAAATTGAACAGTAAATAATTTCAGTTTTCAAAAACTGCTTTTAATCATTCTAAATTTTCTGTTAAAATTTTTTGTTCGAATTACAGAATATTCGAGCAAAATTTTTTTGCTAACCGGTTAAAACCGGTTTTCTGGAAAAATTACTATTCGAAACCCGGTTTTGTATAAACCCTAATCTATACGTCACATAGCTCCTGAGATATAGATTTTTCTAAATAAATTCACTAACTTCTACTCTTTCAGTACATTTTTATGAAATGTTGCTCTTTAACAAGATATATCTTGAGAACAATTTAAAGTAAAAGAACTCTGTTAGGGCTAATATTTTAGCAAATTTACTCTACTTAAAACATATTCTCTTACGTTTTCTTGTGTTGAAGGTAGTTAAAAAGATATGGAGCACTGAATGACGAATTAATTCTTTTCAACATTTTGAAACAGCCGCCATTTTTTATTTCCCCTAACTATGCTTGCGGACTCATCAATTTTGACTAGTAATTATAAGTACATAGTTTTCAATAAAGTAATAAAAATTTGGGGTGAAATAACTGACTTTTTTCAACCGGGCTCTTGTACTATATTGTCTATACCAGAGGTTCTCAATCCTTCTGTAACTGTAGGCACATTAATAGATTATCTGGCGACGGTACTAAAGTAATTTTTATGAAAATTACAACAAGTTTCAGTAAACAATATGATTACTAATAAACCTATTAGCCTCAATATCACCTATCAAACTATACCTACTGAGGTAGTACTGTCACGATTCCCTGAGTGACAGTAACTGTTATGGCAGGGGAACCGTTTTAATGAGTGCGAAAATTACTACCATGGCTTTAAACTGCCAACACGTTAACTAGTTCTAACGTAACAGTTACTAGTAAACTAGTTCAACTATCATACAATTTACTCCTTGTTAGTGAGCATGGGTAAAAGTGTTTTTGTTTGTGTAATCATTTGAAATAAAAATGATTTTATCATTTGACCTTCACTATTACATAATGTTTTTTTTCCTCTCCTGCCTTCAGCCGAAAATTAGAACACAATAATCCTTAATTTATTTATTTTTATCTTGTTTCGGGGATACTTTGTTTCTACAATTGTAAACAGTCCATTAATTTCATTTCTAATTATTTAATATATAAATAATAATAATAAAGGCTTAGTGAACCCGAAGGATCCAAACCGATACCACCAATCGTTCTATATTCGTTAAGACAATCCTCCCATCTACGTTTCGATCAACCCTTCGGTTTATTAATATTTTAGAGATCCGTTCATTACTAAGTCCCATAATCCTGTACCCTATCTCATTCGTCACAATGCTATAACCTTTTTTTTTTATTTAATATCAGATCGGCCTGGGGGGCCTTACATGGTTGATATAACAGTTACATTTTTTCTTTTTTAAATAATTGATTATGGGGGAAGGGAAAGTATAGTCTCGTGCAAAAGATACCCCTAACGATTTTCAACGCTTTAAATATTGAATAATTGTGAATAATAACAATGAATTATAAAAATAAAATAAATAGATAAAAATAATAATTCTTAAGAAGGAAGAAAAAGAGTTAATAACAAAAACAATGACATTTTTAGATCTAATAAAATAAATAATTGACTTCTAATGGAAAAAAAGTTAATCAGAGAAAAAATAAATAAAACAGTAGCAATGTCAGTAACAGAATAGACAATTATAAAAATTATAACAGAATGTCCTACAGCAGCCTAGGTTTCAGTCTTCGAGATGAGGTTGGATTTCCCAAGTTGTAAGTTACTGTTCCTTAAACGGCCGGTAACTGGAAGTATCATAATAATAACTGATGTAGTCTTCTATTGATTCCATTTGTATTTTCCGATGAAATTGGTTATTTTTTACAAACCAAGGGACATCCACTGCGATTTCTTTCTTTTGAAACGAATGTAATGTTTTATTTTCCGTAAGTGATGCCGCTCCCTAGACTTCACAGCCGTACATCAGTAGTAGCCGGAGTAATGTTTTAAAAATAAGTTATTTCTGGTTTTAATTTATATTTTATATTTACGATTGGATATAGCATTGCTAATCTTGCATAGGTTTGGGTTAATTTAATGTTAATATGGTGATTCCAGGTGAGGCGGCGATCGAGGTGAATTCCATGGTATCTTACTGCTTCACTAGCAGGAGGCCATTGCAGTTATCTATCTTTGAGGATTGGTTCCGGTGGGTCTGGTGGGCGTCTGAGAGTAAAAACTTTTGAAGTACATTTTTCAATATTGAGGCTAATCATCCGTTAAGTAAAGTACTGTTCAAGATCATTGTTCATTGTCACTGTTGAGGAATGAACTCAGAATATCGTATAAGTTTTTCGGAGTGTCTACTTTCTTTAGTTTGTATTGGAGACCTCGATGACAGAGCTTATCAAACCCTTATCAAATTCAGATTCTGTTTATTATCAATTCTGATAGCCTTGCCTGTTGGTGAGAAGTGGAATGACTATACCGAAATCCGTATATAAAGTCCGGAATAATCTCGATGCACTGAAGAAAAAGAAGAAAGATGCATTTGTAAGACTGATTTCAGTATTATTCCATCAATGGGTAATAATCTGTTAGGTGATTACGTCTTTAACGTTTTTCGAAACGTTAAATCGGGAAAATATCCAGTACGTAGACAACCATTAAAAATTGATGTCAAGAAAACAATAGCTTTCCTGGGTAACATTTTATTTGCTATGCTGGGTACCAAATCAAGGGCGGAACTTTTCTTTATTTTAAGCGTGTTAATCAGTTCTTAGATTTCTTTTGGGGTCGTGAATTTAGGTGGGAGTTGAACTGTTGCAAGGGGGAGATTAAATACTCCTCAATTTCGTCATTAAGTATATTCCGACTTCTTTCGCATTCTGTATTGGAAAAAGTTATTTCAAAGAAATCTGCAGCTTTTTGGCGTCGCTGGTGATGAATTCATCATTGTACAACAATACTCGGATTTTTTTTATGTTTATGGAGTAGACGCGGCGTAGCCTTCCATAATGATTGGTTCTGAATGTCTAAATCTTTTAGATAGCGTTAATACTTAAAATATAACTATTCTTCCAGATCCTTTTTTGTTTCGTGTTTAAGGTGGTTCCATTTCTTTTTGAGAACAGAGTCTCTAGTGCGCTGTATCCTATTCATGATTTTTCCTTTAATATTTAGTACTGACTTGGACAGCTGCTAGAGACTGTTTTTCCCCTTAACTGGAAAGGTCGCACAGTTGCATCATATATACTGTTTGAGATTGATTCATTTAGTTTCATTATATTTTCATCGATTTCTTTAGTGGCAGGAAATTCTTTTTTCAGTTTTAATTTCTCATCAACTAGAATTTTGTACGTTTTCCAGTCGATAACTCTATTAAAGAGGGATTTTCGCTTCGTTTCTTTGTGTAACTCAGTTGAGAAGCTGATTAATATAGGGATATTGTCCGAATTTAAAGCTGTGATCACTTAAGATCAGAGGAGAAGTCTAAAAGTTTTTGTTAATACAATATCCAGAATGTCAGGTTTACAGCCTGGTCTGTAAAAAGTAGGTTCATTTGATGCGTGTATTTGAACATTGTGCCATGAACAAATAATAATAAGCAAATAATAATAAGCAAATAATAATAAGCAAAATAAGAATAAGCAAAATAAGAATAAGCAAGGTATTTCCGCTAGAATTTCATTAACGGCACCTCCCAGATAATGATCTCACTGTTTATGTCAAAGTTAAAGGAAAACTGGATGCTATAACTTGAATTATATTTACAGGATGTAGTTCCCTCAATCCAGCATTGTGTAGCCTTCTAACACATCCTTTTTCGGTCCGAATATTTTACATAATAATTTGTTTTCAGAAATCTTAAGGCGCTGTTCTTCCCTTAGTATAAGAGGACACATTTCGAATCCATAAAGAACAGTCGGAAGGATAATAGTTTTGTAAATTATAACTTTAAAGTTTTTGGGTTATTTTATTTATTTATTTTTCATACAGATAGTTTGATTATGTTCATCTTGTCTATTCTTTTGTTTGTATATATTTTAGAGAGTTTTTTATTATTATTTTTTTAATTTAATTTATTTTATTTTTTTTATTTATTTATTTAATTTTAATTTTTTATTTTAGTATGTATGAGATCATTCATCACTATTACCTATTGCCCACAACTGTGTGGCAGATTGTAATAACTATAAATAAATAAATCTATGAAAAAAAAAAAAAAAAAAGGTTTTTGGACAGTATGTTTTAATGTGTAAAAGTCCTATAAATAAAAAAAATAATTTTTGTAACAATTTTTTTTACCTACCTAATGTACTTCAGCATTACTGTTTGTCCGAATATAAGAAAAGATATTTTCCAGAAAATTAAATAAAATAGAGAAGCCTTATTTCTGGGTTGTATACTTGGGATTCTAGCAGGAATAGTGCTAGCCGTGCATCAAACAATGTCGAATTCGGGCCTTTAATTATTATTATAAAGACACCGGTGTCTCCTCTTTAGTTTCAGCTCTGTCAAGGCAGGTTTTGGTCCAAGTTAATAAACATAAATCCCAGGCTTTCGGGACCCTTTGATGCGCCGCGGCGACACCTCCTGGGATCGCACCTTTCGAAGGCTTGTAATGAGTAATGTTTTTATTCAGCAGTATAGACTGGTGCGGAGAGGACGTGTTTGTCACTTACCGATATTGTGTTTCTAACCATTATTAAATATAAGTGATCGTGTTGAAACGCGTGGAACACATTATAAGCTTGTTTAATCATTTAAGGTTTGTTCCAACACGGATCAAAGCTATCATCAAACTGTCGGGGGCATCCGGATGCTTCAGTAATTTGATTATAGTTTTGACTCGTGGTCGACCAAATGTGTTACGCATTTCTATTAAGTTGTTAAGGTCTCGAATATGTAATAATAAAAATTTATGTAACGATAAGAATATAATAAAGATACAATATTTTATATTATTTAATACACATTAATTGGTTTGAACTTGAGTTTAGAACTAGCTCCTGGAGTTAGTAAGGGCGCGTTGTCCAAGACGATTTCCTCTTTGCCATCTTCATTCGATGGTACAATTGTGAAGTTGAGGAGCAGGAATATCACTGCCAACCTGATCTGGAGTAAAGCTAATTTAAAACCTGAAAAAAAAATGACATTGGCTTATTGTAATTAAATAAAAAAAACAATATATTAGTGGTATTCATAATGTGTTAAATATAAAATGTTTTACCATGTTAAATGTTATGAGTTTAGGATTGAATATAAAGTCATGTTAAATGTCAAATGCATAAGCCTAAGCCTATTTGCAAAAGCCTAGCGGATTTTCTGAGCAACTTGTTTTATAACCTTTACTTCCAAACCTTCATGTTATTGTTTACTTCTAAGTTCTAAATAAAGTAATTTATTACAACATACCTAAATGAAGTGAAAAGTGGAAGTTGTGTTAAAGTTTGGCTACCTAGTGCCTTGTTGATCTTCTAACTTGAGAGGAAGAGTATCAAGATGAGTTAATTGACTACTTACATTACATTATTATTATTTAGGAATTTTCCTTATTCTCGGTTTTCACCGGACGTAGCACCTACCCGGACCTAGGTCAAGGGTGAGGCTAGAAAAAATTAATCTTTGAAATTGCTGAATTTTCTGACAGCTCGATCCTTTGTTCAAAATGATATGGTCGAATCTACATGTTGGCCAAGCCGTGTCAAACTCAGGCATGCGCGTGCATGTGGATGGGTGGCTTGGTTTGGCTGGTACGAGTTGGCCTAAGCTCATTGCTGATCCGTCGAGAGTCGGTTTTGGACACAGGCCAAATGGGGGTTCGTGAGAGCGCTCGTGTAGCATCTCCATCATTGTTCTTTTTTAGTTGCAATTAAGAGCTGTTAGGAGGTTAAAGGTGTTTGTTGTTACTTTTTATATTAAGTATTATATTTAATCTTATTTATTGATATTAAATTTCATTTAATCTTCTTTCATTTTCTTTTCTTTTTTGTAATAAAAATAATATAATCCCAATGCAATGGCTGAAACCACTTGCATGTCCGCCATGCTTGCCTCTCTGAAAAAATGTGGATGTTCCTTTGTTTACCGAGCACAAGCCTCCGAATCGTGGCGAGCGGCCAACACGTAGTTCTGCCTTTAGATTATTGATCAAACCTGTTAAAAAAGTATATTAACTAAAAATTCTGGATCTTCACACTTCTTCTCAAATTCAGTAGTGTCAGATGGCACTATTGATTATTAAGAAATACAGGCATTTCCATTCTTATTATTAAGAATCAATCTCCCTTATCCAATACATAGCTCCAGCGGTTAACTTGAGAACTGGAAATCACTATATTATTTTAACTAAGTTATAAAACAACGAAATTTGGTATATGTTTCTTTATATAAATTATAAAATCTCTTTGAAAAGGAAGGCATTCCAAAGTAATTCTTTTTCCAATAACTCATTTCCCACTTGGAGTCCTCATGATATTCGACGTGGAAATTTCCTTTGGAGAATGCACTACAACTTTGGTTTCATCATTTTATTTAATATATCCAAAAATAACGTATTTTTAGCCATTGATCTGTGTGTCTTCCTCTTTGGATTTAGTGGTTTCCGTGCTTGTCATAGAACTGCTCGGATCAGTCTTATGGAAATGTTAATTATTTTGCCTCGACAGGGGCCTACTTCTGAACTGCCGCAATAGCTTTCAGTACTTACAGTTTCCAGAGGTAATACATTAACGTATGAGAGCATTGAGCCAGGGAATTCAGATACATCTCTTACTTTTACAGGGCCAATGTGGCTTAACCAGTTTTTATCATCATGACAACGGCTAAAACAAGAGAAAAATTCCTCACTCTCGCATCGGTGTCATTGTCCTATGCAGTTTCACCACGACTGCATAAACTCAGCTTGTTGGCATTCAAGGCTTACTATGCCAGTTGAAATCCACATAAAGAGGAACGCGTACAAGATGCTCAATCAAGCATAGCTACAGCTGCGTAGTCCGGCCATTAGAGGAAAGTAACGTAGAGGCACACAGTTGCCGAACTTTGGCCCTAGGAGTTCCTTCCTGCACCATCACTTTTAAGACGTCTAAGTAATAAAATTTCAATCAAGTTTAGAGTGTCTTAACAAGTATTTTTTAGTTCTTAATAATGTCTGGAGACTGGTAGTTACAATTACTTCCCTTTTGAGTAATCCCTATCAATCTTCTCTATCCTGGCCTCTATCTCATTCCTACCTACTTCCTTATACTGGTAACATTGAGAATACGAAGGTACACACAGTATCGACGATTTCGTGGTACTGACATCAAACCTCAACCTCATGGTAGTTTTGTCAGGGCCTGAAAAGCTTAAAGTACAGTTATCAAGTATTATCAGTACTACTTGAGTTACCAACTATTTCTAAGTCATTTGTCCCCCCCCCCTACGCAACCGTTGGTCTAGTAACAGCACTTCCTTACAAATTACTTTCCTTACAAATTTCCCCTAACTCTTTATGGGTTTTAGCGTTGCAGTTTATTATTAGAGCATGCACATAAAAAAGAAAAGGAAAAGACAACTTTTTTTTTTTTTAATAAAAAAGATTTAAAAATTCTACATCTATAAATTTCTCAATTTGTTTTCATAAATTTTCGCAACTAAAAACTTGATACAAATTAATATTTCCATAAAAATTGACTTGTCTACATGAGGTACTCCATAATGATTTGTTTCAAATAATTTAAAAAAATTTATATATTGACCTTTGATAGAATATTCCTTATTTATAAACATATAATGCTATACATATGATAAACATAAAGTCTACCTTAGAGGTAATGATTTGATTGGATTACATACCGACACATATTCTGGGCCCTTCTCCAAAAGGAAGGAATGCGTACTTAGGAATGGAATCCTTCTTCTCTTCGGAAAATCTTTCTGGATCGAATTTTTCAGGATCGGGAAAGTACTCCGGATCCTTATGGAATGATCCAACAGGAATGAAGACCTTGGTGCCTTTGGGTAGCGATGTATTCCCGACGACTGCGTCCTGTGTGCAAGTGCGGGACAGCCAGGCTGCTTGGGAGTGTATTCTCAGGCTTTCTGCATTTATAATAATATTGAGGTAGTGAATACATAAACGTTATTTAATGTATTCTAAATTTAAAACTCAATGACCAAAAATGCTTCAAGTTTTATTTTAATCTTTGTTAACCTCTTAGAGAACTAATCTAGGGCCAAATACATACCTTTTTATTTTTTTACATATTAAACAGACTTCGATATGGAACAGGCTTTTGATCAAGTCTGGTACTCGGGAATCCGTAAACATAAGTAAAAGATTATCTGGCAGAATGGTATAAGTCAGTGAAATTGTACCAAATACTACGTGATTAATAGTCCTTCAAAATCCTTCATAAAATCCTCAATGCTCCTTACTTTATCACAAATAAATTCATCCATAAAGACCTTAATGTTCTTTTTGTAACCGATCTAGCCCGAACCAGATACCAATCCTCCCATTATAATCTCCAAACCTCTAGTATCTATCCTTGCTTCCTTTTTTTATTCCTCACAATCCTCCGAGGCGCCTAAAAAAAAAGATGGCCTCGAGACCTTCTAGTGGTGAAATATTAGAGTGCAACCAATGGATAGTATCTCTACATGCCTGTATCACTCCATTACGATCTTACACCGAATCTATTAGATGTATTTTTATGTATATACAGTTATAAATATCAATAAATAAATAAATTAAAAAAAAAATGAAAAATCGTGCTCATAATAAGATTTTTCACGAATGAAGGACCTAATTTTGTTGTCAATTTTTAGTTTTAGGTTTTCGGCAAACGCTACTTCTGTACCAAATCAGGCCCGCTGTCCGCCATAGACAAAAAACCTGTTTTTCTAAAATATTAGCACCTAAAACGGCTGTAAATTTTCAAATACTGTAGATGGAACATTTTATACCATCACTTTAATCTCTATCAGGCCTCTTGAAAAGGAAATCAAAGATAAATGGCAATCTTTGTGGAACGAAAACCCAATGAGTAAATTAAAAATTATTAAAAAGGACGTCAAGCCCTGGGGTATCTCCAGCCATAAATGCCGTAGGGAGGAAGTTGTACTGACTAGGCTGAGAATAGGTCACACGAGGCTCACCCACTCCTATCTTATATAAAAAGAAACGCCTCCGAACTGCCAGTATTGCAATAACAATTTAACAATAAGCCTTGTTTTCCTACGATGCCCATATTTCACAACACACCTCAATAGCTTAGGACTAAACCAAGATATCTCAAAAACCCTTGGAGACGATGATAAGGCAATAGAATTGGTGTTTCAGTTTTTGAAATCACAAAATTTACTGACAAAAATATAACTTGATCTGAAGGGGAAAAAAAATAATAAAATAAATAAATAAAATAATAAATAATCAAATTAAAAAATAAATAAAATTTAACGAATATTAGCAAAATTAAATAAAATATAAATGGCGTTGATGACCAATGAAGTTTGGCGCCACTAAACAAAGAAACAACAACCACCACTTTAAAGGTAATTAAGAGGAGAAGATCGTCGAGGGGGGGGGAGGGTGGAGGGAGGGTGCAAGCAGCAGAAAAAACACATATAAACAAACGAATTATTTATTTGTGCCGTTTCAACCTGATTTTCAGGTCTTTATCAGGGCTATAAAAACAAAGAGCATTATTCAGAGAGAAAAAAAAATACAAATAAATAAAATAAATAATGAGCAGTAACAGTAACTAAAAATTTAGAAATATACATAATAATGGAATGAAAATTTTACTTAACTTGGCTCTATTATCAATGAGAACCAGGATGAAGAAGAAGAAGCTAAAAGCAGAATTGCTGCTGGAAATAGAGCTTATTTATCCATAGCACGGTTAATTAAAAGCAGACTTATCAGTCGTACCACCAAGTTCACCCAGTACAAAACGTTGATAAGGCCAGTTGTCACATACGGTGGAGAAACTTGGATGCTAAGTAATAAAAGCATTAACCTGCTAGACAGGTTTGAAAGAGTAATTCTGAGGAGAATCTTAGGGCCCGTGTGCGAGAATGGTAATTGGCGAAGAAGGAAAAATGGTGAACTTTTTGGGCTCTATAAGGAATGTAGCATCTCCGCGTACATAAGAATACAGAGGCTTAAATGGCTTGGCCATGTATTGAGGATGAGCGAGGAAAGAATGGCACATAAACTGTACAGTTACGTTCCGGATGGTGTGCGGCAACGTGGTAGGCCGAAGGGCCGAAGGAGGGATGCTGTGAGGTGGGATCTGTGACAACTGAGGATCCTAGTTACCCTTACAGAAGATAGAGAAAGATGGTTGGTGGCCGTTGAGCAGGCCAAGGGTAGCTTTATGCGCCTGTTCTGCCAGTAAAAGAAGAAGAATGGAGTACAAATATAAATTATTTGATTAAAATTAAAATTTGATGAAATCATTAAATAGTCATTTATTTACAACTCCCATTTATATGTATATAAATAATAATGTTATCAATCTACTACTGTCTTTGTTCATAGTTATTAATCAAATATTTTATATTTTCATTCCATTAATATGTATATTTCTAAATTTTTAGTTGCTGTTACTACTCATTATTTATTTGTATTTATTTATTTTTATTTTTCTCTCTGAATCATGGTTGTTGTCCTTTTGTTTTTATAGACCTGATGAAGACCTGAAAATCAGGTCGAAACGTCGGCACAAATAAATAATTTGTGTCTTTTTTGCTGACAGCACCCCCAGACCTTCTTCTCCTCTTATATCTACTGTCAACTATCTTAACGTCATTATAAAGGTAATTAAGTTTGACACTTGACGCATATCAACAGTACCGACTTCTAGTAATACACATGGTTATCCAAATGCTGTTTATTCCTGATCTTATACTAACATGAGTTTTGACTATCAAACTGGCGGGCGCATTTTGGAACTTAACTAAATTTTTTAAAAAACAGATCTCCATCATTACAATAAAGGTTTCTGATTTCGATACACTTACCATTAAATGCCATATTCAAATAATTAATGGAGCTGGCTTTGTCTAGATCGAAGTCTGTCGGACATTTTGAAATTGAAGAAATTTCTTTCCGCAACTTGTCCTGGACGTGCTGATGGTTGGCCAAGTCGAGAAGAAAGAAGGCTAATTGGTTTGACGAAGTCTCTGTACTGTCCGCGTAAAATGTCAAGCAGTGCGCTGCTAATTCCAGGTTTGTATAGGCTTAATAAAAAAAGTAATATACCATTAATTTCTGTAAATAATTATGTATTAAACATTTAACTTAAATGTGAACTACTTATCAACCTGGTTTGTTTTCTTCTTTCAACTTTTGGTTCAGCTTCATAATGTAGTTGATAAAATCGTTCTTCACAACATTAGAGCTGGATCTGTACTCGATCATTTTTTGAACGAATGATTTAAAAAATTCTTCAGCATCTTCGGACAAAATCCTAAGAAAGAATGAAAAAAAAAATCGGTACATTCAAACTAAGTTCTTGAGCAATAATGAAGGATATATTTTAAATATTGAACTGGTGTCCATTCAATTTCATTGGAACATCAAATCCTAAAATATCCATGCTTCAATGAAAGATCTTAGCAGTTATCGTTTTTAAATAATCTTTATTAGCTTTACATATGACTATTAAATAACCACATTATTCTATAAAATAATAAAAATTCATTACAATGAGCATGGATTCCTGTTTTAATGAATCTAAACTTTTAATTAATTGGCACAAAATTTTTTTTAAGTCAGGAAAAAAAAGGATTAATAGGCATTTCATATATCCCTCTATTACGCTACTTCAGTAATTGGACAAATCCTGCCGACTTACACAAATCAACGTACTCAACAGCAGTGAAAAATGTAAACTTTAATTTTATTATAAAATCAAGGAGCATGGTTAAGCAGAAAATACGTTGAGCTGAGAATGAGAATCTTTACAGGGTTAACTCTTAGTATGACTCCCAACAACTACAAATCAATATATTTTAGAAAATATCATGAAAACTACTATTCCTACTAATATAAAGGACATAAACTACTTGATAGTACATTAAATTAGCATTAGTTTGAGTTTAATAGACATCTATACGTCACATAGATCCTGAGATATAGATTTCTCAAAATAAATTAACTAACTACTATTCTCTCAATAGATTTTTAAGAAATCTTGCTTTATAAAAAGTTATATCTTGAGAACCATTGAACCTAAATAGCTCTATCAGGGCTGATATTTCAGAAAATGGACTCTACTTTAAATAATGTAAGTATTTGAGTAGTTTTAATGATATAAAGCTCCGAATGAAAAATTAATTTTTTTTAACATCTTGAAGAGCCATTTTTTATCCCTATATAGATAGTTCTCACCAAAGTAATATGAAAATGGGGTGAAATAACTGACTTTTTTTCTTCCCGGCTCTTGTACCACTACTACTTTCGCTTATCTATACAAAAAGTAATTACTTGGATATGCCTAGCTATCTAGCCTTAGAGTTAGTCTTATTCAGTCAACCCAGTAGGTAGAAAGTTCGTCTAAAAGTGTGTTGCTGTTGATTAAGTAGGGGTATCAGTCAATGATATATTATTAAAGGACATGCAAAAGAAACTAATGGCTTTCAAACTATCATATTCTGAACACTTATTCTATCAACATGGCTGGTCGAGTTGTTGATGCATTGACTCGAGGTCTGTTACGTCAACGATCAAGTAGGCTGAACCGAATATCAACCTATCGCCAACCCAACTATATTAGTACAAGAGCCGGGAAGAAAAAAAGACAGTTATCACCCCAATTTTTGATTACTTCAATAAAACTATGAATAATTACTAGTCAAAGCCAAGTCTCATAGAGGAAGAGTGCCATAGATAGGGGGATTAAAAAATGGCTGCTGTTTCAAAACCTTAAAAAACATTGATTTTTCTTTATAATCCTTAAATTTTTGATTTTTCATTCGGAGCTCTATATCTTAAAAAGTACCCACAACACTAAAAAATCTAAGAGAACATTATTTAAAGAAGAGTAAATTTGCTGAAATATTAGCTCTAAAATAAATTTGATTTGTGAAAAATATATCTCTGGATCCATAAGACGCACATATGTCTGCCAACACTCAAAATGAAGGAAATTTAACTTACTATAAAGTAGTTTATGACTCATATCTTCGTAGGGGTAGTAGTTTTTATGATATTCATATATTAATATAAATTTGGCAAATGAAAATTTGTCCGAACAACTATAAATATATTTATTTTAAGAAATTTCATGTAACCTATTACTCCTACGAAGATAAACATCATGAACTACTTTATAGCTCGTTAAACTAGCTTTAATTTCAGTGCTAATAGACATCTGTACGTCAAATGGTTTTTGGGATATAAATTTTTCAAAATAAATTCACTATCTACTGATTTTTTAGTACGTCCCATACAACATTTTTATGAAATGTGTTTTTTTAAAAAGTGATATCTCGAAAACTATTAAACGTAAATAACTCTATTAGGGCTCATATTTTAGCAAATTTACTCTTCTTTAAATGACGTTCTCTTAGGTTTTCTTAGGTTGTTCCTACTTTTTAAGATATAGAGCTCCGAATGAAAAATTAGTTTTTTTTATCGCTTTGAATTAGCTGCCATTTTTTATTCCCCTACCTATAATTGGCAGATTCGTCAATTTTGACTATTAATTACACATAGTTTTCATGAAAGTAATTAGAAATTACTTAGAACTGCCTTTTTTCTCCTCTTGGGCTCTTGTATATGGACAATAGTAGTTATCCGGACAAAGATACGGAGAAATAATATTGCGTGAGAAGGTTTAAATTTGGGAAACCATGGTTTTTTAGATTTTTCAGTTCATGTTCTTATTATAATATCTATAAAATAGTAATATAAATATAAAATCACCTTAGCTTGAGAAAGGTGGCAACCTTGGGCAATAAAAAATAGCAGAACATCGTAAACGGTGAAGGTTTGAATATTTTTTCTGAATTGGCATACTTGACAAAGTTGTTTTCTGGGTCGGTAAATGCACTGGGTTCTATGCCAAATCCGCAAGAACATGAATTGTCTACCGTGTACAGAAAAGAGAGCTCCTTTGCCTAAATATAATATATAAATAACATTTCCAAGATATATAATAACATTTTTACAAACTTATTATAAAAATAAAAGGAATAATAGTTTAATACCGCAACTGGTTCCATTTTCTTTTCAGTCAAGTAATTTACCATGTTTTCAGCTACCCTATACATGATAGGAATGATCTCCTTGAACCTGACAGCAGTCATATTCGAAGCTTGAATACTTCGCAGCTCCTTCCATCTGAAACATACATGAATTTTTATGAATGAGAACTAGTCCTGTTAGATTTAAAGTCATTCAGCAGGAAGGGCGAGTTTGAATCTGAATTTTCAAAAAATTGAAATTTCTTCAAATAATTCATTTTAGGAACTACCTCTTCTCCATATTTTATCCATACTTAGCTGGGTTTCATATTCAAATCTACTGTTTAGGACAAGCCTTATTTACCCCAATTAAAATATCTCGAACAGAAGAACCTTAATCTACATATTAAAGTAAAAAAAAAAAAAGTACGAAAATGAATTATAGTAATATCTTAAGACATTTTTTTGAGTTTAAAAACTGTAATCCAGAGTTTATCTTTTTAAAGATGAGGTGTTTGCATAGCTCTTTGGGCAATTATTGGCAATTAGAACTCAAATCAAAGCTAGTCGAATTTACTATAAAGTGGTTTATGACCTTTTTCTTCGTAAGGGTAGTAGTTTTCATGATACGTATGAAAATTGCTACTCCTACAAAGATACATAATAAACTACGTAATAGTAAATTGAATTAGCTTTAATTTGAGTGCCAATAGACATCTATACGTCTAATGTATGAAGCAGATGGTAAGGGTTGCGGTCAGAAAGAACAAAATAGTTTTCAACAATTTATTGTCAATGTTTGTTTAACCTATCATTTTGAAGAGGTAGGTGGTCCTGATTTATCATCCATGATATATATCGTGGTCCTCACAGGGTTCGCGGACGATCAGGCTGTGACGGCGCGCGACAGGGGTTCTGCAGAAAGAATAATAAATGGTGTACAGAGGCTGCTCGCGGAGATTGGTTTGGCAATTAACGCAAAGAAAAGTGTGGGTATCGTGTTGGAGA
>NW_027109566.1:532128-532999 GCF_000696795.3 Halyomorpha halys
ATAGCAACCTAATGTATTTAGGCAGCATATATGAATAAAGTATTTCTCTCTTGCTCATTTATTATCATCATTATTGATTTTATTTGTATTTATTCTTTCACGACCTCTGTTTTATCTCAAGTTTCTTCTTTATTTTCCGTCTTTTAATGTGCTAAAATTTTGTTAAAGTTCAACTTTTTTAACCGTAATTTTGATTAAGTTATGAAGAGTCGGGAGTAAAACTTAAAAAAGGAGATAGTGGGACACGAAATGAAACGCATAAGTCCAACTAAGATACTCATTTACTCAGCTTCTTAGTCGTCTATATAAACATTCTGGCTTGTTGGCACGGGGAGTTTAAGTATTAAGACTCTGATTATAACTTTTATATATACATCTAATTATTCGAGAGATATAGTTTTCCCAAAATACACTCACTAACTACAGATTTTCCGTTATGATATGTTGTTTTTTAAAAAAGTAAAATATATAAATAATATTTAAATAAATTTACAATATGTTGATTCCTGGTTGTTCGAGCAAAATATTTGATATTTGAAAAAGTATATATCAGGAACCATTGGACGTACAGATATCTGCCAGCAATCAAATTAAATATGGCTTAGTACTAAGAATTAGTTTATAATGTTTATCTTCATTATGATATTTGCATATGATACTACTACTCTTACGAAGGTAAAAGTCATAAACTACTTTATAGTCCATTAAACTAGCTTTAATTTAAGTGCTAATATACATCTATACGTCACATAGTTCCTGAGACATAGATTTCCAACAAAAAATTCAATAACTATTGGCTTTTTAGTGCACTTTTTATGAAATGTTGCTTTCAAAAAAACTGCATCTCGGGAACCATTGAACCAACAGTTCT
>NW_027109566.1:534544-537123 GCF_000696795.3 Halyomorpha halys
TAGGAAGTTTTAATAATATGGAGCTCCGAATGAATTAACTTTTTTAATGTTTTTATTTAACAAATGCCATTTTTTATTTCTCCTACCTATACTTGGCAGACTCATGAATTTAGACTAGTAATTATACATAGTTTTCATTAAAGTAATAATAAATTGGGGTAAAATAAATGGCTTTTTTCCAACTAGCTTTTGTACTAATAGATCTCAAGTAAATTTGAGGAAATCATAATGGTATGGTACAAGCATGTAGAGAAACCACTCAATGGCAGCACTCTAAAAATATTTTTACAATATAAGGTCTCGAGGCCATCTTCTTTTCAGACGCCTCGGAGGATTATCCGGAATAAAAGAGGAAGCAAGATTAGAAACTAATAGGTTTGAGTGGTCAGGGAGTTTGTGGAAGGATTGATATCTGGTTCGGGCTAGATCGGTTACAAATGGAACATTAAGGTCTTTGTGGATAATTTTTATTTGTGACAAAGTAGGGAGCATTTAGGATTTTACGAAGGATTTTGGATTGTAAGGATTGAATACGAGCGGAATTCGAAGGTTTAGTGGAGCCCCAGAGCTCAACACCGTAGGTCCAGATAGGTCTTATAATTGTCGTGTAAATCAGTCTTTTGTAATGAATTGGAAGTTTGGACCGTTTGTATAGTAAATGCTGTAATAGTCGAAATCGACGTGTACTTTCCAGTGTGTCCAGATGTAGTCCAGTGCGTCCAAGGTAGCGGATCTGTTCAACAGGGGTAAGGGCAACATTATTGAAGTTTACCGTAGGGCAGTCAGTAGGCTCACCACGTTGTGTAAAGGTAATTTTATGGGATTTATTGGAATTTATTTGAATCTTCCAATTACGACGCCATTCTTCGAGGGCTGTGATATAGGATTGAAGAGTTTGGGATGCAATTAAAGGGCCATTATTAACAGCGAGCATGTCTCATCGGCATATGTGGTGAGTATTAGGATAGTGTTAGTAGATATATTGTTACGATAGTGTTAGGGTTGGTTGGGATGTCTGCTGTATAGATTGTCTAGAGGATGGGACCGAGGATACTACCCTGAGAACACCAGCGGACTAAAAGAAGAGGGATGAATAGGAACCATTGTGGTTTACTTTTAATAATCTGTCTGTGAGAGAGGAACGAATAATGAGAAAGTATGTTGGAGGTGGGAAGTTACAGAGTTTGTAAAGCAGTCCCGGGTGCCAGACTCGATCAAAAGCCTCTTCTACATCGAAAAAGACTCCCACGCAGTACATTCCGCGCTCTAAAGAACACGAGACAATGTCCACCACACGATGACATTGCTGGATAGTGGAATGAGAGGTTCGGTATCCAAATTGGTGATCTGGTATTATATGATTGGAATCAAGGATGGGGTATAAGCGTTTCAAAATGAGTTTTTCGAGGATTTGGCCCATGATAGGTAATAGAGAGATAGGAGGATGGATAGTCTGCTGGGTTATGGGGTTTGGGCATCATTTTGACTATAGATAATTTCCATGGGTCAGGGAAATATGTGGAACGGAGAACGGCGTTATATATGTAGGTGAGGAATAGGATGGCCTTTCTAGGAAAAAGTTTAATCCTCATTTATTTTGGTAGTTTATAAGCTAAGAGAATGGTAGGGTACTTACTTTTCCATTCCTTTGGCAACGAAAGGGTTCAATGCGAAAAGAGGGTCGACGTCCTTCTTCATCTCCATTGCGGTGTCGTGAAACTTATTGAAGTCTTTCACAATCACAGTTTTGACTAGTTCTGGATCAGTCACAAGAAGCATTGGAGTGAACACTGCATAAAACCCAACTAGGCCTTCGCTTTTGTATTTCCTAAAATGAAATAATTATTGTATGAAAACCTTAAAATCTTCTACTATGTAAAATATTTACCTGTAAAGATCGGTAAAGAAGTCCTGAGAGTGTTCGTTCTTTAGCAATTTGGTAACTACATGGCGAGTCAATTCAAATTTAACATTGAAGACATTCCTCCTGTCCCAGAAGCCGAAGAGCCAGGAGTAGGACAAGCACAATGTGACAACAAGTACCACTATAGCCTCTACCAACATCCTACCAGTTTAGTAGGTGTACACCTGAAAGGAGTGCATTAATGAGTTGAATTAATATCCAGAACAGAGGTGTAATATCATTTGATTTAATAAATACAAATATTCACGGGAGAGGAGAGGTGTTGCATATAACTTATTTATGATATAATAATGTTTTTTATCCCCACAGACTGGAAAACATCAAAAATTGATTTGTTTCACAGGGAAGGGGACAGAACTAAATTAATAAACTTTAGAACGATATCATTAGGCGCCACAGTAGGGAAAGTCTTTACAAAAATCACCCAAACAAGATTGAGAAAAACAATAGACGAAAATTAGGATGATAGAAAAAAGTATAGAATATAATTTAAACGTCAACCTTGGATTAGGGATGGGATATCGAAAGCAAAATATCGATATCGATATCCATATCGATATCGGATAGCAATATCGATATCGATATTATATCGGCACTAAAATATCGATATTTTAAAATATCGAAATATCGATATCGAAAATTTAACGAATTGAAG
>NW_027109567.1:0-1498 GCF_000696795.3 Halyomorpha halys
GGGAAAAGGCGGGCCTTATGATGGACCCAGGGGCGGGGCAGACAAGTTGGGGAAAAGGCGGGCCTTATGATGGACCCAGGGGGGGGGGCAGACAAGTTGGGGAAAATTAAAAAGAATCCTCGTACTAGGTCTCCTTCTTCTTTTAGTTTTCATTTATCATTTCACAAGTATTTTGGTCATTTGAGCAGTATTAACTTCGATCCCTGCGGTCTCAGAGTAATTTTTACAATATTTTTTTTTAAAATGATTTTGGTACGTGACCAATGATTATGTAAACAAAACTGGGTATATAACCTTTGGGGGAAGAGATTGACCCTTTGGAACATGTAAGTAATCTAACCACAGTTGTACCAACAGTTTTTTCGAATATCACACCATTTGGAGTGTTAGCTTTTGATTTTTAGCCAAGATTTGAGTTAATACTTAAACTACAACGTAGCGCTTATAGTACAAGAGCCGGGAAGAAAAAAAGGCAGTTATCTCACCCCAATTTTTGATTACTTCAATAAAAACTATGTATAATTACTAGTCAAAATGGATGAGTCTGCCAAGTATAGGCAAGGGGATTAAAAAATGGCGACTGTTTCAAAATCTTTAAAAAAAACATTTATTTTTCATTCGGAGCTCTATATCTTAAAACTACCAACAACAATAGAAAATCTAAGAGAACATTGTTTAAAGAAGAGTAAATTTGCTGAAATATTAGCTCTACTAGTAGTTTAAATTATATAGTACTATACAGTAGTTTATGAACTTTTCCTTCGTAGGAATAGTATTTTTCATGGTATTTCCTAAAATAAATTGTTTTATAGTTGTTCGGACAATAACTTTGCGTTTTACTTTATTTCAGAAACCATTGGAGGTACTGATGTCTGCCAGCGCTCAAATGAAAGCTAGTTAAATTGACTACAAAACATTTAATTATGTTCATCTTTGTAGGAGTAGTAGTTTTTATGATATTTGACAAAATAAACTCACAAAATGTTAATTTCTAGTTGTTAGTATAAAATGTTGGATTTTTGAAAAAAATTATTTCTAGATCCATAAGACGCACATATGTCTGCCAACACTCAAAATAAAGGAAATTTAACTTACTATAAAGTAGTTTATGACACTTATCTTTGTAGGGGTAGTAGTTTTTATGATATTCACATATGAATATAAATTTGGCAAATGAAAATTTGTCCTAACAACTATAAATCTATAATAAACTAAATAAATTTCATGTAAACTATTACTCCTAGGAAGATAAATACCATAAACTACTTTATAGCTCATTAAACTAACTTTAATTTGAGTGCTATAGATATTTGTACTTCAAATGGTTTTTGAGATATAAATTTTTCAAAATAAATTCACTAACTACTTATCTTTTTTTGAGTACTTATCGTTCCCTCCTCTGCGACACAACCCCTGATGAAGACCTGAAACTCAGGTCGAAACGTCGGCATAAAATAAATAAATATGGTTTTGTTTATTTATGTTGTTCTTTGCTGAC
>NW_027109568.1:0-22198 GCF_000696795.3 Halyomorpha halys
TGAGTGGTTAAGGCCGGTTCGAGGCTAGAGTCCAAAGTCCAAGGACACGTGGTTAAGGCTGGTTCGAGGGTCCAAAGTCCAAAACTGCTCATTTACTGGCCCAGAATCGGCTTTATTACCCTACTCATATAAATATCAGAACCGGTCTATACAACAATAATAAGTTACTGAAGCTGTCAAACATGAAAGATAAAATTGATAAGATGGAAAAACTAAATGCAATTTATAAGATAGATTGTAAAAATTGTGAAAAAGTATATATTGATGAAACATCTTAAAAACTGGAAACTAGGATTAAGCAACATGTAACCAATTGTAAAAACGCTAAAAATATATATTGCACAGCACTGGCCTATCACAGCATAAAACTGAACCATGAATTCAACTTTGAAAATCCAAAAATAATAGATACAGCACAAAATACAAAAAGCAGAAGATTTCTAGAAGGTATATATATAACAAAAAACATATAAAACTACAAAACTGACACTAAACACTTAAATACACATTACGCCGACATTATAAATAGACTCAAAATATAAACAGTAAAAATCAGATGAAATAAACGGGTTTAAGTAAAAAATCACCAAGTTTATGTTAAATACAAAGCAGGACTTGCAAAAATACGTATGTCCGATCATGGATATGATTGGTATGCTGTGTCAATACACTAATTGCTACAATTAGCAACCTAATTTATTTGGGGAGCATGGCTAAATAAATCATTTCTCTCCATAGTTGGTTGTAATCCAGATTTTCTAATGACGATATGATGCGGCATCGCTAATCTTGCGTGGGTTTGGGATAATTAGATATTGATTTGGTATTTCCAAGTAAGGCGACGATCGAGATGAACTCTAAGGTACCTTACTGCTTCACTGGCAGCACTCCATTGTTATTCATTACCTTTGAATATCAGTTTAGGTGGGTCTGATGGGCGTTTATGACTTATACATTTTCAAGTACATTTTCATTGTTGAGGATTATCATTCATTTGGTAAAGTATTGTTCTGGACCATTGAGGTCAGTAATCTGCAGTATACTATCCAGCATTGTATAAGGCTAGCCTACCTGACATCTGCTGTCCGGAAAACTTGACCAGATGTGTTATGACAGAATTTATAAGCCGACAACTGCTACTAATTATATTTAAAATACCTATTAAATTATATCGAATTTCATCTTAGCCCAGTATTCTCATTACATAACAAAACTGTTTTCTTTTGAAACGACTAATTAAAATTATGAAAAATATAAATATAAATCTATTCTGAAATACATTGTGGTTATATATTTGTTTTTTTCCTCCTCTATAGTAAACCCTACAGAAGAGGCGTATATTTTAATAATTTCTATATACACCATGCAAAAAGCATATTGTATACATACGGTGTGAGTACAAATTATTTAACGTTATGTATTATTATTATATACTATTTAACATTATATGATATATATATATATTTATATATAATACTATGTAACGTGGTGATTCATGTAATATGAATGAGATTGTTGTAAAGAAAAAAATACGCTTTATACGTTAAACATCAATACTTTTTAAATACAGAAAGGAGTGAAGTAGGTTTATCATAGATGCTATAATAATAACCCGGAAATTTAATAAAATTAAAAATCACAAAATGACATTTTTAACAAAAAAAAAAAATAATAAATAATAAAGTAACATGTGAAGACCTTACTATTTTTTAATAAATTTCAAGTGGAAAAAATAGCTCTACGATTTTCTTCATATCAACATTTATCTTAAAACACACCAATTTTTCATTAATGTACATTGAAAAACCATATTAAAGTAATATTTAAAAGACAAATTATCCTAAACTTTAACTTAGTAAACTCGAAACTGGTTAGGAGTTTTTACTTTATTTGCAAATTTGGGGATATTTCATTCACTCGACAAATGGGAGCTATGTGTATTCTTGTTTCTTATCCTATAAAAAACAATCCTGTGACGTTATAAACTTTATAAATTAATAATAATATTTTATAGTGATCAAGGGATTTAAAGATTTTCTTATTGAATGAAAAGAGATAAGTGACAAGCTTTTTTTTTTTTTTTATAATTTAAATGTTTTCATTTTTCTAGATCTTTGAAGTAGAATGACTGAGGAAAACCAGGACCCTGTTTCATAATGAAAGCTAATAGTATTAGTTCATAGTACAAGTGTAAAACTAGTCTGGTAATAATACTAATACTTATTTTTTCATGCTAGGGATGATTATTAGTGATATTACAGTAATTAAAAAATACTGAAGTACAAGTTACTATTGTACAAGTCTGTGTAATTTAATTAAGATAAATCTACAAGACTAATAGTATTTGTACTTTATTATAAAACAGGGCCCAGATATCTATATATAGTACACATCTCAAGTAGTGATACTGATTTTAATATTATGATATATTATTTACAGAATTGTAGAAATTTATTGCTGCTCTTTTATTTACCCCTCTATAAATTTTTAACAGAGTCATTTTTCATATTTATTTCCTATTCATTTTCGTTTTAGATTTCGTTAAGGAAATATAAATGGTAATAATAGACGTAATTCTTGCCGAAAGCAATTTCGATTTACAACACCTACAACTCCTAATCTTTCCAGTACAGCTATTTAAGTTGCTAATACTTGATTTATGGCAACATAAATAAATGTATCAATGAGATAAATCTTTTAATAAAACGATAAATTTCCTTATTTTATAGCATGATATTACGACATAAATTTACATACGATGTTGTAAAAGAACGTTGGTCGAATGATTTATTGTAGATTTAACTGTTCCAATTAATTTTAACATAAAAAAGCAACAAAATATCAATTACAATAAATAAATACACCATTTATGCATAATAAATAAACAATTAGTCAATTATAAATATGTACATTAATCAATTATTATCTTTCAAGGAAAATTTAAACCTTTTTTAACTTCGATTATTTAATGTATTGGACGTTTCAAGCTTAAATGATCTCATCTAAAATCATAGCTATATGTACATCACAGCAAAGGTTTATCTCATTCTACAGTGCATTGTTGAATTTTTCGGTTGCAAAAAAAAGGTTCTTGAAAGGTTATAGTTTATATAGCATTATAATGCTTGAAATATTAAGTAGAAATTTATTTTTAGGATCAAATAATAAATTTTCCACAAGAATTAAGTATTTTTGAATATAACAGAAGCCCGTTTATTTGTCTTAGAACTGAGATATCGCTGGTTAATCATCAATTAATTATCAAGAAATTAATTAAAATTTATTATACTAAATGAATGCAATATTGAATAAAAATTTCTCTAAATATGTTACGTGATTTAATTTGTTTAGAAAATAGAACTTCCTTAATTTATACTGTTAAAATAATGTCTTCAGAACATTTCACTCTGTAACGAAAAATTGTATATAGGTATAAATGTGTTTTAAGAAGAATTAGTTTTATTATTATCATCCTATTTGATTTATTATATATTTTTTTCCTTTATTTATTCAATGAATAAATATTCCTAAATAAATAAAAAATGTCGAATTAAATTTTCTCATTTTTGCATTATTAGAATTTGTTAAACGAAAATTACCTAAGAGAAAAGCCTGGCTGTTGTAGATAATCGTTCATTCCGTTAAACAAGCACTGGATACCAGATGTTTAGAGTCGTGAGACATCCCTGTGGCACAACCTACCTCTAAGAAGTGGGTCCCTGTTCCTTCAATGGATTAAAAGAAAATCCTGTTTCTTACCAAATCATCCTTTCAAAAAACAATACTTACCAAATACTGAACCAAACACCCTCGATCTTTAAGTAGACCTCTTCTAGAACAGGTCTTTTTCATTTTTTTTTTTTTTGATTTAGTGATGAAGTTTATTTGGGGCTAAGCTGAGATTAAAATTGGGCCGCCCGTAGCTCAGTTGTTAAGACAGTCCGGTTTGCCGGACTTAAAGAATAATTAAGATTTATGATTAATTAATAAAAACCGGTGCCGGTTTGAATCCAGCCTGGAGTGTTGACTTTTTCATTGAGTGGCGGTCCCACAAAATGAAAAACTTTGACCCCCAACCATGGATATGCTGTATAGAACTCCAAAGGGAGTCTTAAAAAAAAGAATAAAATTGTTTATATGTGATATTTGAATTGGCCATTGCACTCTGTATTATTCTAGGTGCATGTATTAATATATTTACGCTGTGGCACTCTTTCTATTTATTCGCATACATTTCATCCTTCACTAACAACCTCATTTTATTCCCTCATCGTCGTAAATCATCTTCAATTGGAAGGCGATGCTGATCACGTAGCTCATGCTAGCCGTGCGTCTGCTATTGATCGAGGATCCAACATCTGAATTCCGCGTCTCTCTGTGAACAAACTATTGCAGTTCTAAATTCTAACCTTATAAGAGTCCCCATAGTTTCCCCTGTGGAGTCTTTATAATGCACTATGAACAGCCATCCAACTGCATGTTTCTTTTCTAGTATTATAATGACAAAATTACAATGTATGAAGGCTCTCATTAAATATGTGCGGAAAGACTCCCAAGATAACAATGGAACTGAAAGTGGGAGTAAAAAAGAAAAAAGAAGTCTTTAAGTCGAACCAGGAAACAGATAGAGAAGAATGGAACAACTTTTGAAAGAAATTTAGGAAAACAACATTAGTGGAAAATTTGGTTAAAAAAAAAGAAAAAAGGGTCATCGTTATCTATTACCTTATTGAAAAGGAAATAACACAAAAAAATTCTATTCAACGCTATTAACAAGTAATTTATACTAACCATGATTAATTTAACCATGATTTAAGTAAACGCATGATTAATTTTCGATAGTTGAACGCTATAGCATTGTAAGTTTTAGTCATGACAGAATATTAGAGCTCTATAATGCTTCTACCTTCTTCCAAACAGGTTCAACAAGGATTAAATTTCAACAACTATTGCAAGGTGCTATGAAACTAAGAGTTGGTGAAGGAAAGTAACCTCGTTGTTCCAGGTGTTTTAATCAAACATCCTCTCTCTAAGAGTACAGTAAATTTAAGGTTCGACCATATGTCTTATCTCGTATATCTCTAGAGTAACCTATTGGATGATAGATGTGTCATTCAAAAACCATTAAACAGTGCAGGAAGCGCAATGTGATACATAGTATTCCCTATTTGTACTGAATAAATTGACAACTATTTATGAAAACAATTCTTAAATGAATAAAAGTTTCTCAATATATTATTTTATGTCAGCTAATTATTGGATTTTCTGAGATTCATATTTTATCAAAATGAGGTAATAAAAAGGCTTATCTCATGTAGTGTATTTATTTTTTTCTTTTGTTTGTATTTTATAGTTCAGAACGTCAACAAGTGATATTCATCAATTTTTTCAGTCAAAGAAGTTTTTGGAACAGATGAGCTAAGAATGAACCTTAGAAAAATGAAAACTACTAAAAATTATTTTCCTCACAGGCTCCTGAGAGATATGAGACCCAGAGGAAGTTGAAATATAGATAATCCCACAAGGAATATAAGAGATAATTTGAACAAACAAATTCTAGAAAACTGCACAAGTGAATTAAAGTCAAACAATTAAAGTCAAGTGAAAATTTTAACTAATTAAGTATATACTAATAATAATACTTGAATAAATTTACCTAAAAAATCATTTTCCATTGAAGACTTAATTTGTTTAATACAAAATCTGAATTATTCATAACCATTGTCATAAAGTTTAATAATTCATATTGAGATTCAGGCTCTCATCATACAAACATCTCTTCATGGAATCACTAATGCCTGTTATGAACTTTATGGACTTATTTTTATCAGCACCGCTTGGGGAACCCCGGGAGAGTTGGGTCCTCTACATTGGCTTGTCACAAAGTTAGATTGTTATTCATTCAAGTTGTATCAGCTTGCGCAGTAGCCTCTTGTAGCCTTAATATGACTCTCCAGTTTTTTCCTTAGCAAGTTGTCACTCAAGGTATGGTTTTCAATTTTGAAATACTCATTTATATGAAGAACATATAATTAAATTCAGGAACAACTGCGACTATATTTATATGGACCAATTCTTTCCATACGGATTGGAGGAAAGAATTCCTTGGAATTACAGTGGAAGAAGGGAGGATCTGCTCTACTTACTAATATATATTAAATGTTTTCCAACCGTAGTTAGCGAAATTCTTCCTAACCATTAACATACAATTCAATAAAATATCATGATGATTTTACCAAACAAACAAATCTTCGAATAGAGAACGATTTTAGATAAAATATTTCTATTGTCAGATATCGTATCAAGATCCTTCAAATGCTTTTTGGTTTTAAGTCAGCCTATGACAGCATGGTCAGTACTATGAAAAAAAATTTCAGTATCTATAAAAATTTGTATTGAAGGGTTTTAGGTGCGAACAAACACAAATATTAAAATAAAAATATTATCTTTGTTTCTTCCAATCAAAATATGTGTCTAGGTCAGTCGTTCCAAAGTGTTACAATAGTGGATTAATATTATAGCACAGTAGACTGATTGTATAATTTATTTATTTATTTAATGTAATTTACATCTGTACAAAATAATAAATTCAATAAGTAAATATGTGGAATGTTTCATTCACACTTGAAAATCTTGGGAGGGAACTACCTATTAGTGGTACTTCTAATTTAAATTAGAAGGGTTGAAATATTATCAGGGATTGTTAAAGATGAGAGATTTAGAATTAATGGGTTAGGAGATTGGAATGAAAAGACGCATATCTGTTTTGGGCCAAATTTGCAACGAAAGGGATGTTAAGGTCTTTGTGGATGAGTTTATTTGTAACGTAATAAGGAGCATCAAGGATTTTGGATTGTAAGGATTGGATGCGGGAGGAATTTGATGGTTTGGTAGAGCCCTAGAGCTCAATTCCTATGTCCAAATTGGTCTGATTATCGTAGTGTATAATAATTTTTTGTAGTGAATGGGCAGTTTAGAGCGTTTGTCAAGTAGGTGTTGAAGCAATCGAAATCTACGAGCAGTTTCTTCTCGTTTCAGTCTTGTATGTAGATTACAAGTAAGTCTTTTATCAAGCTGGAGTTTATGGCTCATTAAACTAGCTTTAATTTGAGTGCTAATAGACATGTGTACGTCAAATGGTTTTTTAGATATAAATTTTTCATAATAAATTCAATAACTACTGATCCTTTAGTACGTCTCATACAACATTTTTATGAAAGTTTGATTCAGCCGCCATTTTTTATTCCCCCTACCTATACTTGGCAGACTCATCAATTTTAACTATCAATTATACATAGTTTTCATTAAAGTAATAAAAAATTGAGGTGAGATAACTCCCCTTTTTCTCCTCTTGGACTCTTCTACTAAGAAAGTAAGCGGTAAGCGCCACAGTGTTCCCCTACACACAGCGGTCTCAGAACCTACAAATTAAAAATACCTATTAAAATGACCTTCGGGCAAAGAAAGGACTTTATTATATAATATGTATACATATGATGTTTAAAATCATAAAATTTAGAAGGGTGAGAAAGAAAAAAAAATTTGTGAACTTTGACTATTTAAAAAATGTCATTAATTATGTATTGAACCACAATACTTAGACCGGTATTTCCTGAATAAAGTGATTTTGATTTATCAACTTTGGCTTCATCAACTTTAATGTGCCTTAATATATTTCCATAATATAAATTTGTAATGCTAACAAAATAACGAAACAAGCAACAACGTCAAAAACCAACATGAAGGCTCGAAATGTAAAGGCCGTTTATTGGATTAGGACATTAATTAATTATGCCGTGTTTTACATTATTAATCAAGGCAGAATTTGCTGATTAAGTCTTTGAAGGTCTGGTTATTATATATTTAAATATAATGAGGAATAATTAAATGTTCTATTTTCATTTTGCTTATGTTTAAATTTTTTTTATGGGTGAATAATCATTTTCTGTACTTGAAGGTAGGGGAAACAAATTAATCACATCAATTTGAAAATTTATGAAAAGTTCGGAAAACCTGTCGACACTCATTTTAACCGTTACATCTCTCCTCAACAATAAGTTTTGATTGCTAAAAATGCTTATATACCTGGAAAGATCAATAAAATAAAATAAATAGAGCTGGTATTTATTTACACCGTTAATGGAAGGTTCCAAACAAAGCCTTAATGTCTCTCAAACAGCGTTTAATAAAACTGACTCATTAACGTAGATAAAGTCAAGATAAGGGTTATATTTGAGTGTTGTTCTCAAATGAGCTTTTGTTTATAATTATAACTTTGTAAAGGTACTTTCAGTAACTGTGGAAAGGGACTTTTATTCTGTTCTATTGTTTTAGATAAGATGAATAGTATTTCTACTTTGATGTATTTTACTTAGTCCTCCTGTTATAGCTCTGTAACTATTATTTATAATAAACTATTGTTTTAGCAATCCTCTATTGTCTACTTTCTTCACAATTACGTATATATTTTTTTCTCATGCATAGTAACCCTATGCAGGAGGAATTTATTTAAAAGTGTACATACTCCAAGCGAAACTGCATACTGTATGTATGTAATGTGATGTTAACATTAGTATGTGTTATAGTACTATACTAAAAATATTGAAAGAATAGATAACGAAAGAAAAAAAAAACCAAGAATAAATAAAGTATAAAATGAAGCAATCAGAACATGTGTTAGAGAAGGAAACTAATTATTTAATACAATAGATAAAAAGAATTAAAAGTATATGGATAATAAAAATAAAATAATATAAATAGAGTGCAGATATGGAATTAACTATTCAATTAGAACAAAATATAATTAAACTAATAGTTATTATATAAGAGGTACAGATAATAATTACATTTGGGCTACTTAATTTAAAAATTGTACATAATCCATGCAATATCACATACTATATGTATTTAATTTTAAATTGATGTTAAATTTGATTATTGTGGTTTTATATTTTTATAATATTATAAAAATGAAAAAAAAAAAACCAAGAAAAGACAAATAAAGTAGATAAGAAAATCAATTTTGACCATTCTCATACATTATATATGTACTTGAGTTTTTGAATAAATGCATATTATAAAATAATTAAAGAAGGAGAGATACAAAATAAACAAAAAGATAAAAGTATTATTAAACAAAAAAAAAGTCAAAAATACCTTTTTACGTATAACCCTGTAACGAGCAGTGAGACATTTCCCGTGGTTGGGCTGCCTATAATTAAAGGTTTTAGAAAGATTTTTTATGGAGTCCCCTGTTTGGCTAGGACGGCTTTCTAAGGGCACTGACCCCGGAGCGGGACCGTTGGGGTAATAAAGTGCCCTAGGGCCACTTCTAGCATTCAAGCTAGATTAAACTGTAAATAAAGAGATCTCTTTAAGCACCTATTCTTATTAACACAAACTATAATTACAGCTACTGATTCAGTCTAAGTTAAATGGGGGGGGGGGAGGGAGAATTCTCTCAAATGTTATGGAGTGAAAATATTTCAAATCTAGATATTAGGAAAAGATTAAAAATATGAACTTCTCATTATCAAACGTATAGACATGGAATTAATAATAAAAATATTTGTTATGAGTGTTGTGAGTTTCTTAGGAATCGATAATTTAATTATTGTATTGTGTCATGAATATTAATATTTTTTTTTTTTAGGAATAGGAGTTAAACGATTTAGATTTGTATTGTAATTTCTAGCTGCTAACTATTTTCAAATAATAGATAGTGTTTCTTTTTTTAAATTTAAAATTTCTTTAAAATCCTTGATAAACTCATCTTAAAACGCCTGTACTCTATCCTTGATTCCAACCACATAATCCCAGATCACCAATTTAGATTCCGAACATCCCACTCCACTATCCAGCAATGCTATCGTGTGGTTGATGTCTCGTCTTCATTGGAGCGCGAAAGGTACTGCTCGGGAATCTTTCTTGATGTAGAACAGGCTTTTGATCGAGTCTGGCACCCAGGACTGCTATACAAGATCCGAGAATTCCTACCACCTACATACTTTCTCATTATCCGTTCTTATCTCTCCGACAGATTATTTAATAATTTAATTATTCAAATAAATCACAACAGCGCTTATTCATCCCTATTCTGTCAGTCTGCTGGTGTACCTCAGGGTACTATCCTTGGTCCTATCCTTTATACTGCCATCCAGCTGACATCCCAACCCATCCTAACATTATCCTCACAATGTATGCCGATGACACATGTCTATTGTCAGTAAACAATGATCCTTACGTTGTATCCCAAACCCTCCAATCCCACATCACCACCCTTGAAGAATGGTGCCAAAACTGGAAGATTAAAATAAATTCCAATAAATCCCACCAAATCACACTTACCCTTCGTCGTAAACCCATGACTTCTTGTCCTACAGTATCCTTTAATAATACCCCTCTTATTCCTGTCGAACAGATACGTTAATTAGGACTACATCTGAACAAACGACTAACATGGAAACCTCATACAAGACTGAAAAGACAAGAAACTGCTCGTCGATTCCGACTATTATGTATACTAGACAAACGGTCTAAATTGCCAATACATTACAAAAGACTGATCTACATAATTATTATAAAGCCTTTCTGGACATACGGAGTTGAGCTTTGGGGCTCCACTAAACCATCAAATTTCTCCCGAATCCAATACTTACAGTCCAAAATCCTTCGTACAATCCTTAATGCTCCTTACTTTGTCACAAATCAAGTCATCCATCAGGACCTCAATGTTCCATATGTTACCGATTTAGCCAGAACCAGATACCATTCCTTCCATGATAAACTTCTCAACCACCCAAATCCACTTGTTTCTAACCTGGCATCTCCTTAATTACCTAATAATCCTCCTTGGCTTCTGGAAAGAAGATGGCCTCGAGATCTTCTCCTCTAGAAATGTCATTGGAGTTCTATCAGTGGGTAGATTCTCCACATGTTTGTATTATGTCACTATGTCACCTACAGCAAATTTACTTGTTGTATACAGTTGTAAATAAATTATTAAAAGAAAAAAATTACTTTAGCAATAACGACTGTGGCGTTTGTCATAAGTTCTGTGTAATCAATGGATCAAATTGATTAATTCTTAAACCAACTAAATGGGATCAATCCAACCGACATAGGCTTCATACCGGGGTATTGGATTGAAACAAAGGCAAAAATTTGATATGTTATATTATATTAACTCAACATCACTGGTGACCTTTCCAGCTGGAAACCTTCACAAGCACACACCCTTTTCCTATAAAAATAATAAACTCTGGGAATAAAAAAATTTAGTAAACATGGATTGGAATTAATTAAAAGTATCTTCCACGTTATATCGGACCTAGGGAAAAATGATGAAGTTGAATTTAGAGAAAACAGTTGAACTAGTAATTTGAGAACACATCTCCATTTTTTCCAAAGTCGGTTTTGCCATTCATATTTACAGGTTTGGGTGAATAGTAGAACACTCAGTTGATATCATAATATCAGTCTTTATGTCTTAGGATATTTTTTTCGAGTTTTTTTTTACAATTTTTTTTTTTTTACAAAGATGAGGTGTTTCTCAAATAGCTGATTAATTTGTCGTGAGATATAGCTACCTAAAAGTTACTATAAATTCATATAGAAAAAAAAATGTAATATTCAAAGAGTTATTTGGTAAAAACAGAAGTTTATAACTGAGAAATAAATAATTTACATTTTAAAAAAATAGTATGTGTGTATTCCTGTGTTTCAGAACTTTGAGAAAACAAATATTGACATCAATCAAATTTTCTCTTTGTTCGTTCTTTGGATATTACACCCTCCATGGAGGGGACCTATCCATAGTTGATCAAAGGGAGATTCTTATTCTTTTATCTCGAACAGTATTGTCTTCAAACTGAAAATTGTTTCATTGGTCTCAAAGGTTTTTAAATAAAAAAATCAGGCAACAGAAAATTAAAATTTTGCTAGTTTGTAAACTAGCTCATTTTTCAGATGATTATGGATAAAGTTTAAAATTTATCACCCACCGGTTTCAGCCACCAAATTTAACTGTCTCATAAAATTTAACATTTCATGAGCATTTTTTAGCATACTAATTCTGCATATACCTCTCTACCATATTTGAAATTTCTACTTTTTTTAGATTTCAATTTAGAACTTATTAGGAATAGGTTTCGGGATATAGTGAAACATGTTTGTCTTGGACGATGAAATAGCTTATCATAAATCGTCAAGAGAGTTCAGAACAACCTATTTAATTTATATTCATGTTTATAATTAGCAATTTATGAGATTAAAAATAAATTAATAGTTTCATGATTAAGAGGGTTATTACTTGGATGAGGTGGTCCTTGAAAACAGTTTGTTGATATTTAGAAAAATCTTTTTGAAGCAAAAGGAATACTTGTATAAGTTTCCCGTTAACTTGGTTATTGATTGAAAATCGCAGTGATTAATTAGCAATAGTAAATATTTTATCAATTAGTCTTTATAGTAACAAACATTTATGTAAATGAACTACTGTTAATAGTTGAGACCAATTTACATCTACAGGAGGAGAGAGAGGACGGACCCAAAGGGATCGTTGAAGTAGAGAGGAGGAAAGTTAGAAGGAAAGATCATAGGAAGGGAACGGAACTTGTTTCAACTTCCTAGGAGAGTCCTTTGCTTAGTGTCTAGTGCAAAGGGAAGTTGAAATATAATTGACGCTTACTTATAAAAGGGAACTAGTCAGAAGTTTGACAATTGTGACCACTGGAAGGCATGGCCCAAGGGATGCAGGATAATAGGAAATAGGAAGTATTCTAATAAATATGAATTAGGTTCATACAAACCATACAGGAATGTATAAAAAGAATATGGTCTGAATGTGGTAAAAAAAAAAAAAAAACTTAAATATTAATTAAACTTTTTAATGAGAGCTAACGTTTTGCCCCACTTTATAGAGCTACCTGAATGGAAGTAAACCTCAAAAAATGTTTTACTTCCCTTCAGTTAGCCCTGAAGTTGACCTACAAAGTAGGGTGAAACGTTGACTCTAATTTAATAGTTTAATTACTATTTGAGTTTTTTTTTTTAACTCACTGGGACCATCTTTCTTTCATATATTACACTCGCTCATTAAAGATCTTTCATACAGGAAGATCTGTTTAAGGTTTAAGAAGTGTTTTCAATCTGGAGCTCAAAGTGGAGTATGAATACGTGGATCTTTGACCTTGGAGTTACTATTAAGAAATATCAGTTTAAATATTATACCGATGGTATTGACGATTATCATAAAAAAATATTAATGAATATACAAAGTCCACTTGCGGTTTTAGTTGTAGATTTTAAGCCGATGTCTGATCAGAAGATGCAAGGAAGTTTTAAAGGAAACTTTAGGATAAATTTTGTGAAGAAGAGTTTTTTTTCTTGTGTTCCTTCCTTATATAATATGTTGGTTGTCAAATGGTGAATAGAGGAGCCGCCATCTTCCGGAGAAAGATCTGATAAGGGCGCATATAAAGCGGAGATGGAACCCTGCATTTCGAGTTAAACGAATCCAAGATAAAACGGACGATTGTGCCTTTTACTAGTGACAGTATCTCTCGCCTGAGTTCCTACCTCTGACCTTACCAGCTCCTGCAGGGCTAGTTTGGTTAGCCATTCATAGCTCTGTCTCTCGAGGATTAATCTGCCTAACGGATAGGATTACATGTCGGTTGATGGATAATAGACAGGATTATAAGCGGAATCTGCCTGGATATGATAGATTGTTCCTATGCAAACCTTGTTGGTCAGAATCTAGATCATTTATCTTGGTTAATTTTAGTTTATATTTATTCATTTTTAATTGTAGATAGTCACCTCTTGAAAAAATTTGAAATAACAATAATAATATAAAACAGATATTATTATTATTATTATAAAAAAATAATCATGGAAAAAAAGTAGGAAGCAGAAAATACTTCTCTGAACCATGGTAAATATTTTTTATTTATTGCTATTTACAACTGTATATTCATATACGGCGTGTAGAGAAACTACCCATTCGTAGCACTCTAATGACTTTTTACATTAGCAGGTCTCGTAGCCATCTTCTTTTCAGCCCCCTCGAAGGATTGTCAGAGGAAGTAAAGTTAGAAACTAGTAGGCTTGGGTAGTTAGGGAGTTTATGGTTGGGGCTAGATCGGTTACAAATGAAAATTAAGGTCTTTATATATGATTTTATTTGTGACTAAGTAAAGGAGCATTGAGGATTTTAATTTTAAGGATTCGATACGAGAGGAATTTGAAGGTTTAGTGGAGCCCCAAATTCAAATTCGTGGTAAATATTTAAAATATAATTTTTATTCTAAAGAGATTAAAATTTTAAACAGCAAAGACAATAAAAAACACAATATAAAAGTATATAGAACCTACTAAAGTATAAGTCGGTAATAAAAGTGTCGGCTCATAGTGTGGTATAGGTTGTAACAATAAACTTGCAAAAAGTAGCTTAAAGGCCGGTTCAAACGGTGATAGTTTAAATTATGACTTTTTATTATTGAGATTTTAGAAGTGAAATACCCGTAAAATGATTTTTTATAGGATTTATAATTAAAAACCATTCAGGGATATAGAAAAAATAATTATAGGAATACTATAAAAAATCATTATTTTTTATTGTATTCCTAATTAAAAACCATCAAAGGATTTAGAAAAAATGAACTTTTCTGATACTCTTTTTTGTTCATATAAAATTTTCATTATGTCAAGTTGATGGATGAAGATAGGGATTAGAAAAATGGGTATTACTAGAAGAGGCATAATATACGTCTACACAGTGGTGTGTATTTTGTCATAAAATAATGATTGTATTATTTTCTCAGGATCATCATCTATTTATTTTCAAGGAAGAATTTACCATATTGGGAAAAATAATCAGTGTTAGTAAAATCGTATTTGTTATTAAAAAAAAATTGAAATTACCCTATAATTGTCCGTATGAATACCTTTCCCATAACCAAGCTTCCCTAAGCTTCGCATTCATAGAAGGAATAAAAAATATGTCCTTAGAATAAAAATTTTTCACGTTTTAGACATCAAGGAACAAATATTAGTTCCGTTTTTGTCTCTCTGTTGGTTTGTGGTAAAATCTGTGTTCGGGATAAATCAATCAAAATGTTAGTTCAGTTTTGATAAATTTTTAAGGGGCTGTACGGTTTGGTATCTTGTTGGTCCCTAATCAATTCTATCAGAATTCTTTCGATTACACATGCTTAAACATTTGTAACACTTAAACAGCTGTATTTAGAAATTAACTCGTCAAATTTTGTACTATTTTGAAGAAAAGTCGGGGATCGGTGTAAAATGGGACTAGTCAATCAATATACTTGGATTTCGTCATTTTCTTTACTCCTACCAAAAATTTCTTTCTGGATAACTCAGTATCTCATCAATGGCTCGTTCCGTAAAATTTCTTCTCAAACTACAAATAATTAACTTTGAGATATCGTATCGAAATTTCCCGAAAAAAAAGGAATGTATTCAGAAACTTCAAATAAAATGAGAGAAAAAGAAAATAGGAGAATATAAACAAAGAAAAAAAATGAGAGAAATAGTCAGCAAGTTATACTGACATACATACTTCACATGATGTTTTTCTAATTGAAATTGAATTGTAAAAAACGTAAATTTGGTTGTAGGTAAAAATATTTAAAATAATATAATTTTTTTTCAAAATTTAGTTAGTTATAAATAATATACTTGTCAATGACCTTTTAAGCGGGACTAGCACATAGTTGAAATAATTTAAAAAAAAAAATAAATGAAAAACTTTTAAACATTGGACACACAGGAAGGAACATCCGACATTCGAGGTTTTAGTTCAGATGAGAAATTTCTAGTCAATTCTTTATTTTTTCTTTCCTTCCGTTACCGACTATTTTACACACGTGATTCGTTTACACAGCTGTAACACTAATGAACTATTTGTCTTGCGTAATTCGAATTTCTGAATCATATTAATGTCTGAAAGATACTTTCTTGAATAATATATTTAATACTTAAATAATTAATTTTTTTCTCGGCCTAAAGCCCCATGATTTGATTTCTGATAACTTATTTTTAATATTTCATGACTCCATGAGATGAGTGGACTTATATCACTGCCAACAGATCTAGAATATGCCTTTAAGTGTTTTTTATATTTCATTTTGAGATACTGAGTCAAAAGTATTTCAACTTCTTATGAGGTACTAAATAACTTTACAGCGTTTACGTTCATAATGTAATTCTTATACATGGTTATTTCAAAATCAGAATAAAATTGTTCCTTTACTGATAAAGAGAAATCTTTATTTGAAACATAGACGAGCAATATTGCTACTTTCCCAAGAGAAAGTTAGGTATTTACTGATACTATCCTCAGCTAGACGGTTTCAGAATCAGTAATTTTTTTGTTTCTGGCAGTCAAAGATTCATCTTAGTTTTTTTTTTTTGTAAATTAATTAGTAAAACTAGATTTAATATAAACCCTCGTTTTTAAGTTTATTATTATTAATCTCAATTTGATTGAGGAATAGGAATTGTTTTTATTATTTAAGGCCAGAGCAGTCAGGATATCAATGTTTAGACGATTTTGATTATTGAGTTCGAATTCGTCCCGTTTTTGACTGTTATTTGTTTAGGGAATATACCAGATGTCCTGTAACAGTCATTTTTATATTTTAAGCATTTTCTAGTGCTTTGGAATTTTTTTTTTATTTTTAACTTCAGTGCAAGGACATATCTGCATAGCCTATTCGTATAACAGCTGACTGGGCCAGTATCCAGACCGCCGCGGTGGGTTGGGATTCAACTAGTAAAAATTATAATTTTTTTTATTATTAAATTATTACGTATGCATTTAAATGAATTTTTTTTTCAATTAAAATACGAAATTATGATTTCCTGTAAATTTAACATTTTCTTTTCATGTATCATAATGAACATTGTGATTTAGTAGTCAGGATAATTAGAAATATAAATTAATTTTGCCATTTAATGATTATCATTTGTATTTCTTTGGCTTTTTTGTTTGATTTTTTTTTTTTTTTATGTTTGTATATATTAAAAATAGTTACGGCTTGTCAGCTGACAGTGGGCCATATCAGCTGACCGGGTGCCTTATCAGCTGATATTGTGTGTATAGATATAGAGGAGGACAGAAACCAATACAAAATTCTTTCACTTGAACTCTTGTATTATTATTTACCCCCTTTTCTCTTAAGGTTTTGCATTTTTCTCTCGAAAACGCTCAAGTTTTATATATATGTGTGTTTGATTGTATGTGTGGATAGCTAGTGAGTGATAGTGGGTGAGTAAGAAATACTTTAAAAAATACTAAAAAATAGTTATAAAAATATTTATAATTACTTTTAATGAGTATTCTCCTACAATTTATTAGTCTAGATCTGTATTTAGAACTTTTATCACACCAGGTTGTATTTATTAGTAACTTGTTTCTAGTCCACCTACATATATACTTCTTTATATTGTTATTATATACTTTATAAACATAACAATCGTTTTGAAATATTTTTCTTTTAATGTTCTGTTAATTCTAAAATGTTTGTATTTTGTTTTTTCATTTAGCCCTGCCAAGTGGGGTGAAACGTTAATTAACAATAAATAGCTCTCTTTTACTATTTTGGTACCTTTATTGACAGCCTCCCAGACAATCTTCCTACAATCTTAAATAGTTATCAACCACAGATTGTGGTTGATAATTATTTTCTTTTTTACTGTATCCATACTCAAAAAAAGCTCTGTGGATTCGAGAGCCCAAACATCTATCTATATAAATATATTTTTTTAATTAAAAACAAAACCCTAAGTTATTCTGTTTGACGTGTATTTTTGTAACAATTGAAAAAAAAAATGCACTAACTTATCTTAAAATACGAAATATCTTTTATAAACAAATTTATTGTGGTTGTTTGTTTTTTAGTGGCATTCTATTTTTCATTATTAAATACTAATAAAAAAGATAAAGGAAAGACCTTTTTAACCTAATTAAGCCCAAATATTTTTAACACACGAAATACCATAATAGTTTCTACGAAAGCGCACATTTTTTTTAGCTAAGAAAAATCAAAATTTGATATTTAAACCTCTGATACAAAATTCGTATTGACCGATGTGATTTTATTTCTTTTGTGTCTCTTCTTTTTCTCTACGTTTATCGAAAGATAATACCGAATTATAAAATCATTTTGTAAAAAATTAGTAAGTTGTACCATAAACTAATTATTCACTAATTCATCTCAAATAAAATCCTTGACTCGAAGATTAGTACATACCTTTTCTATATCGCCCCATATTTATTCACAATGGCTTCATATTTATGATAAAGTTTACATATATAGATGGTTCCTATAAATTGAAATGGCTCAGAGAATAAGTGATAGAATGTGGTTCAGTTTAAGTTTAGGTACTTTCAATCAGTTCTGAAAAAGAAAAGAAAATCAACTAATATTCTGTTCCAGAAGGGATAGAGAATATTTAATAAGCAATATGAAAATATATTTCTGAAAAAGGATAGCCAATATTTGAAAACAGATTGAAATCGATCAGATCGTCCATCTATTAGCTTTGTATAGTCCCAGGTAACTTCGCTTATATCTCTACATCATTCTCAATATCTTTCTTATTGAATCTTCTCTTGAATCTAAAAGTAGGTCTCGTATGAATGATGAAAATAGATTATAATTTTTTTGAAAAGGTTTTGGAAAATGTTTAAGCCTTTACAAATTAAATTATTACCAAAATCAATATTAGCCATAATGCTAAATATTTTTATTATTTTGAAGTATTCTGTTTTTTATGCCTGATGCACAAATGTAGATGATGTAATTAAGAATTTCAATACCTGCACTCCTTTGTATAGAGCTCGGCTTATTAACACATAAAGTAATTCATTCATTCAATCATAAGTTGTTAGTTAATGAAAATGAAATTCTGTATTTCAAGCAAATGTTTAGTGATAATAATAAAATAAACAATAAATCTAATTTATTGAAGTAAACGCTAATTTAAAAACTTTTCATAAGTATAACGAGATAAAATACCAGATAAACCAGATAGAAGCTACTTTGTCCTATGTTTGAGTTCTGAAGAAAAGAATCTTAATTAAACATAAGTACCAATAGAAACCTGATAAACATAAATGCCCATTATGTATAAATATTCCTGTTATTATATAATGTATTGCTTTTATTTGAAATAATAAAATTAATAGGTAGGTGAACAATACTTTGATTTGCTTCTTCAAAAGTTACTTCAATACCATTTTAATGATAAATTAAATTGAGTTAATTATTCTTGTATCAATGTAAATCACAATAGATAAATATTTTCAACAATCAATTTTTATTATCTATAGTTGCTATAAATTATTCAACCTTTATTAATACACAGAAATAGTATAATAAGACTGCTTTCAAAATGGAGTTTGTGAGTACATTATTTGCTTAAGTTTATTTATAATTTAATAAGTATAATTATTATTCATTTACTTACAATTAAAAAAATTGTGATTAATAAGTATTATTATTATTCATTTATTACAATTTATAATAAATTGTTAGGTCGTTGTTGAGAGTATATTGATTGTTTGACATATTTTATTATTTTTATGAGCATATAAAATGAATGACTTATTTATTTCCATTAAAAGCGTTACGAGTAATGTTGCTAATAAACTAGGATTTACTTTTATAAATTAAATTTATTGTTAATTTTATTACACTCAAAAGTTATTATCGCAAATCAAAATTGCGGTAATGTGAGATATATAAATTTTTTAGTTTTATAAAATACGAGTACATAAAAATCAGCCAAAACATCGGCGAAATATTGACATTGTGGCCTAGTCCAATATCCTATCAGGATTGTTTGTCTGGATTTAAAATTTTTGAAAATACCAATCATACCACCCAGACTTTGCTCTCTTTATTTCGAGACTGATTTATAAGTATTTCCATTGAGTAAGTAAAAAAATCGTTAAATTTGTTCAAAACACAGTACTTATACATACTTTTTACTTTCAATTGCCAATGAATGAAATATGTAGCCTGGGGATGGATTGAAAAATTTCGGATAGCAGTTTTTGATGGAAATACATGCTTTTTATAATATATGAAGTGCCTATTACACTAATCCTGCATATTAATATACATTTATATTTAGTTTAATATAATTTAATTTAATATATATTTAGAGTAGCTATACATCATACAATTGTTTTAAATATTTAATGTATATAAATATTTAATATTTTTTATACGATTGTTTTAAATATTTATGTGTTGTGATTTGGCATTATTGAAATAATAAATTAATTCAATCTAATTTATAATTAAAATGACATAGTTGTAATTTTTGAAGAAACAAATTAAATAAACAAGTTGCCGTAACATCTGAAGAATATACCTCCATAAAATGTGTAATTTATATTTCATATGCTTTTTCATTTTTGATCTAAGTTGCTCACGTATAAACTACATACCATTTAGCGAAAACTAGGATATTCGGAATCATGAGACCTCAAAACGTGAGATTCTTATGAAACTCAGGTTAGCAAATTTTGACGTTCTTAATATTTCCTTCCACTTATAATATATAGCCTACATAGGTGAATGTATTAAAAAAATATTAAATTAGGTTTATTTCTATTGTTAGAGTTAGTTATGATTAATCTAAACAATTTTTTGTATTTTTTATTTTTATACCAGATCGTCCTGGTGGGCCTTACATGGTTGATATAACTTATATTATATATATTTTTTTAACAGTTGATTATGAGGAGGTATAGTCATACAAATGACACCCCTAACTATATACAATGTTCTTATTAAAAGAAAAAAAAGAAAATAAATAGATAAGAATAATGCTTCTTAATAAAAGAGGTATTGGTACACTTAAATAAAACAAACAATTATCTTCTAATAGTAAAAAGAAACAAGTTAATTTTAAAAAGGGAAGAGAGAAAAAAAAAATAATGAATAAATAAAATGAATAATAATAATATATAAATAGAGGTAGTGTGACTATGAATTAATTTTTTTATATTTTTTAATATTTATTAAAAATTTATAAAAGAATGTCCTTCAGCAGTCTGGGCTTCAGTCTTCGGGTTGAGGTTGGGTTTCCCAGGTTGTAGGTCACTGCTCCTATAACTACTAGGCAACTGGGAGTGGAACTTCATGAACCGTTTTTTGATATAATCCTCTATTGACTCCATTTCTAATTCGCGATGCAATTGGCTATTCCTTATGAACCAAGGAGCATTAACTGCGATTCATAGGACTTTATTTTGGAAAGATTGTAGTTTTTTCCTTTTCGTGAAGAATCCCGCTCCCCAGACTTCACAGCCGTACATCAGCAGTGGCGTGAGAATTGTTTTAAATATAAGAACAGTTGTTTAGTTTGGAATTTCTGTTTAGGATAGGATATAGCATTGCTAACCTTGCATAAGTTTGAGTTAGTTTGATGTTGATATGGTGATTCCAGGTAAGGCGGTGATCTAGGTGAATTCCCAGGTATCTTACTGTTTCACTGGCAGGATTCCATTTCACACAATCTAAACAATAAATAAATTAATAGAATTTGTTGGGTATCTATAAAACGACCCAATTATTTAATAATGATGCTAATACCTAACCGCAATTTAAAAGAAGCTTGTTAGTATTTTTTTCATGGTAAATTTAATACAGAAGTTGCTAGCTAATTAGGTTTAATTTGAGCCATTATACTGTGAGAAAGAGATCATTTTAACAATATTAGAACTTTCTCCGCCATAAATCAACCGGTTAATGTAAGATGAAAAAAGTAAGGAGACTGATATGGGGATAATTGCTGAAAGGGGGGCGAAGTACCGTTGGGCCCAACTTCTTGATCTGATGGGGATAGATATGCAAATAGCTGTGACCCAGTGTACGAGCACACTATGCTGCCAGTTCTAAGCTTCTCAATTAATCAGAATTAGACCTTTAAATGAATAGTCATTCAATGTGGAGCATAGACTTGTTCATTTATTCTGAAATCACCTTGGTTCATCTGAAGGCAAATGGAAAAGTTTCACTTAGATGTTATGTTTTATGATATAAACTCTCACTATTAATTTTAAACAAGAGTTATAACCTTACTGCCATTTTTAAAAATTGTCCTATAATTTATTTAATTTTTTGTCATTAATATGGTTAGCTAAAGGCAAAATCGT
>NW_027109568.1:22683-42566 GCF_000696795.3 Halyomorpha halys
TTAATTTTTTGTCATTAATATGGTTAGCTAAAGGCAAAATCGTTTATTGAAATAGAAAAGACAACAGAATTAAAATTAAAAAAAAAAAAAAACTCATTATTAATTTGAAACAAGAGTTGCAACCTTACTGTTATTTTTTAAAATTGTCCTATTATTTATTTTTTTTTTCATTAATATGGTTAGCTTAAGACAAAATCGTTTATTGAAATAGGAAAGACAACAGAATTAAAATTTTAAAAAAATATAAATTATAGTAAAGGTTCGATATCGGTACCACCAATTACTGTTTAAGAGTACGGCCATAGGAGGCGATTTTTAACGCGGGAACTCAGATTTAAAATCCGCATTGCCTTCGACTACGCTTGGTATGTTATTCTGCTGTCGAGTCAGTCTGATCATTATTTTATAACTCGAGACTCAAATAAAAATATATTTTTTAATTAATTATCATATGGTAATAATAATAATAATGTTATATCATTTATTTTTGCTGTGTAATATTCTGATTGGACGGGGAATACCAAAGAAATCTGTAAATCTCGTACGGATGTGCATCGCCAAAGCATTTAATAAGGTAAGGAATCGGTAATCATTATTCTGAGGAATTCAAGGATCGATCAGATTTAAAACATGGCGATCCTTTATCAACTATCTTATTTAATCTAGCTCTAGAATGTGCCATTAAAAAGAGTGATAAATCTCAGAAAGGTTTTAAATTTGGGCGGTAAAATACCGGTGCTTGGGTATGCTGATGGTTTGGTACTATTGGGTCAGGAAAAGGAAACCATAAGATTAAATACAACTAAGTTGATAAACTCTATAAGGAAATAGCTCTGGAAATATTTTCGATTTAGACATTGCTTAGCTCGCGCATTTTGTCTAGGAAGTTAAAAGTTAGGTCTACTGAACTATCTTTCCAATGTTCATTATGGAAGCGAAACATGGTCTCTTAGACTGAGTGAAGAACAGCGCCTAGAGGTTTTTGAAAATAAAATATTCGGACCAAAAAGGATGATTTAGAAGGCTACAAAGTTCTGAATTGAGGGAACTGCATCCGGTAAATATTTTATTGTCTTATTAGATTATAGCACTGCGGCGAAGAAGATGGGTGTGTAAGCCTGTGGGCCTTAGTAACGAACAGATCCCAAAAATATTAATAAACACTGAACCGACGGTAACCGTCTGAGAGGAAGACTGAAACGTAAGAATTGCGTGAAGACTGAAGAAGATATGTATTTGGATGAGCGTAAGTGAACAAATGTATGTAAAGAACGATTGGTGGTATCAGGATCGAACTTTCGGATTGCCTCAATGACCAACATAGAAATATCTGTTCCAAAACTAGCAAAGATTAATTTCAATTCTAAGTAGCCCTGTAAGTGGATGTTATATGTGTAATGCACTACAGCAGATTCGGTATGAAATTCATTTCAACAGCTTACTTTACCAAAATAATAATAATTTAAATCCAACTCCAAAATTATTAATTTAATCATCGATATATTTGGCTCAAGATATTTTTGTAAAATATTGAATAGTGAAATGTGCTGATTTTATCAGTGTTAACATTCTTAGCTGAAGCAGTGCGTAGAATCAAAATAACATTTAATACTGCTTAAATTTAAATAAAAATATATGATAAGGTAATACTTACATGATATGAATGTATAACAGAAAATTTAGATACATGGAGGTACAAACAAACAACTTCAGTTGAATCTCTGTTATTATTTTGTTCCACTTTTTAAATTTGTCCTTAAAGATAGATAATGGTCAGGAAGGTTTTTATTAGAAAATCAAAGATGGAGTTTATAAATTGAAGACCTCGATGCAATTTATAAGGAATAAAAATTAATGAAGAGAAAGTGAAAAAAAAATACAAACGGATTCCTTACACATTCACTGGAGAGAAAGGAATAATTTATTCTTGGGAGTCTCCGCTGAGGGTTTGCTTGATTATTGAAAAGGCCTAGGAGAGTGAGAAAAAAAACCACCTTTCTGAGAGGTTTAAATAATGAAAAGAGTTTAATTTTGGATTGATGCTACGATTTTAACTATATTTTTAATTTATTTTTTTAAACTATTAGAAAACGATTAACAGAAAAAATGTAAGCTTTAGTTGAAATTTTATTTATTTATTTTTTTTGTACCTGCAAAATCATTATAATGAGCAAACGAGCTATAATATAAATGTACGGCATGGAGGAGATAGCACCCAGTGCATCCTCCTGACGTTCAAGTACACTATTCGATCAGACTAGGAGGTCCCTCATCCAACTCCTCTTCAGACTACGCCAAGTTTTAATTATGTTTTATTGCTTTTAAGTACAACACCTATAGCAGGGATGGCCAACTTTTCAGTATTCTACTTTTTATGTAAAACCTGTGTCGCGATCGACTTATTGTCTTATTGTATAGGAGTAGTCTAAGGGGGAATACGGAATTTGAAATCCATACTAATTTTATACGCTTTCAATATAAGGTGCATTCCAGCGAGGCATTTGATTATAAGGACAATATATGTTCAAAACTATTATTTATTTTTTAAATCACTTATCAAGGTCTCGAGATATAGGCTCATGAAGAAAATAAATTTTCAGACCCAAATTTTGATAGCAGTGTGTAAGGAATCATGTGGTACCTAAAAAATTCGATTTTCCGACACTTGTTCTAGATAGATTTTTATACTAACTTCAAATGTCAGAATTCTAGGAATTTATGAGCTTCGCAAACTCCCGAGAATGCATTAAACTATTGCTTGAAAGTTTTGTCTTCTACAATCGCTTCAAAGTCCATGATACCCGTAATTCCACCACAGACATGCGAGCGATCGACGATCAACCAAAATTGGCCTCGTGATCAACCGGACTTGTTAGCCACCCCTGACCTATAGCTAGGAGTTGACTTTGAAATAATTAAGTTGACTCCTTTATAAAATTATGTTCATTAGCTAAATAAAAAATCTTGTGTGATGCACACATCACTGAAATTTTACTGATATCCTACTCTGAGTTGAAATTAATCCTGGTTAAATGGCAATTTGTATATTACTCACGATGGCAATCCTTTCCCTTACTATTTTTCCATTCATAGATTAAGTTAAAAACATCTATTTTAATATTTTCTAGAAGTAATGACTACTGTCATAACAACCATGGAAATACAAATAAATTATAGAAATTTTCTAACAAATGTTTAATCGTCTATACACGGAGCTTTTCAAAAGAAATTGACCACTGACTCTAATTACTAAGCAGTCTTCGGTGAGTAAAATCATAAGTAATTAAACGGTCCACCAGTGGTACTGGTTACGAATCCGTCAGCTATAAGTATCTCTTTCGTTGTGGGTGTTATTGCTTAATATATTTTGAAAATTGTTAAAGCAGTAGATATATTCTCCATAAAATTAATTTTTAACATTTAATACATAATCTTTACTATTTCTTGAGACTGGTTATTATCCTTTTTAATAAATTTTATTCAATTTTAGTCTCAAAACAGTTTTTATTTCTTATAAGTTCGACGTTTCGGTCAATTCGTCCATCTTCGGGGACAATCTTAATACAATTTTAGAGCCACATCATTTTTTAAAAAAAAATCTTAATGCAAGCTATTCTGCCCAGGTGATAAATTTCAGCCCACATTGTCCTATTTCGTCAATTCTTCACATTAAATTAAAATTTAAAATTTTTTGTCACAGACACCTTCTCTATTATTATTTATCACAACAATATTTATTTATAATTATATAGAGAAACTGACTGTGTAAAAAAGTTTAATTTTAATTTAATTTGAAGAATTGACAAAATATCGTAATTGTGGACTGAAATTAATCACCTGAGCTAGATAACCTGCAGTAAGTCGTTTTTTCTTGTTTTTTTAATGATGTGGTTCTAAATAAAATTGTATTAAGATTATCCTAGAGGATGGCCGAATAGGCCGAAACATCGGATTTATAATGAAATAAAAATTGTTTTGAAACTAAAATTGGATAAAATTTATTTATTTAAACAATATTTATTAAGTTCAAACAATTAACAAAACTAATCATCAACAATTTGAATTAAATTATCATAATTATTTAAATAATATATGAACAATTGACAAATTATTAGTAAATAATAAAATGAGCGGAACTGGAAAAATATTATGTTTTATAGAACTTCATAAACAAAGTTTCAAGATACTCCAAAGAGATGAAAAAAAAAAAAAAAATGTTATCTTAAAAGCACATGAAATGTTTTGTTCACGTCCATAGCTCATCCTTGAATTGAGTATTGTTTACAGATCATTGAATATCCGTTGATGGTATGCTGTCATTAAATATCGTGTCAACAGGAACGCCTCGAGTCTGAACATTACCTTATGTTTGCTGAGTCCTGATCATCTTTAGAGAAGTAATACAAATATAGAAATTTTGCATAAAAGATTGATAGTTTATTTACTGCTGCCTTAAATGGTAGTTACGTTTTTCAAAATACGGATGAATCAAAGATCTTATAATTTTATAAGATCTCATCTTATATAAGTTGCCATCTTTGTTTCAATCTGACAGCCCTAATGAAGACTTGCAAAGTGGGGCGAAACGTTGGCAAACAAATTTTTTTTCTACTATTATGATACCTTTATTGACCATCATGCGGACTATCTTGCTACAATCTTCATAAGGTGAACTATCTCCTTCCATTACAAAATATTTTTTGATAAATTAAAATTCTATACAAAAAACGTATTCGGCACATTTCAAAAGTTAAATTTTCTCCTGTCAAATAGCTATTATAAAGCAACATCTTTAATAAAAATTTGAGTGCTATCATAATAATTTGTGAACAATAAATTTCCAAAAGAGGATAAATTGACATTTGAGAAAATAAAAACCCCATGTTTCATATCTTTGATTTATTCATTGTTCTTTACTGCTATCAATAAGAGATAAATATTTATTATTTATTTAAAATTAACAAAATTAAAGTTTTTTTAATCTCCACTGGACCATTACCAGTGACGTGGTGAGAGGGATACATTGGGATCTCTAAGTGGCCTGATTTACCCCTCACAAGTGGGAGATAGAATGGATTCAGGGATCCTTAGGTTGATAGTTTAAATATTGTATATAAGAGTGATTAATAATATAAATGAGACTAGTGATTATTTTTTATTTTATTTATTATTATTTTTTTCATGTACATAGTTTGATTATATTCATTTTCTTTATTTTTCTATTTGTACATATTTAGAGAGAGATTTTATTTATTTTTATTCTTATTTTAGGATGAATGTGATTAATTATCACTATTACCTATTGCCCAATAATGTTATGGAAAATTTATTTTTCAGGAAGATTTTTGATAATTCAACCTACTAGACTATTTCAATCAGAATAAAACCTAGTTAATACTGAAAACGACTTAATGAATCATTGCTTTACATTCATGTGAACGAGTTTAGTACAAATCGTTACTGATATTTTAGAGAAAATCTACAAAAAAAAAAAAAAAAATCGGTTAAATAAAGTATCTTTTTCGATAAATTAGTCCTCCAAGATCTGATTTATGAAATGTTAGTTTTTTTTTCTTGTGTTTACATATCATTATATTTTTCTACCTTATTTTTTCATATCTGAATTTAACTAGCGGTATAAGTGAAGTCAGCAAATGGCATTTCTTTCGTAAAACCCTTCTTTTTATGACATGCACACCATTTAATGGATTTTGTATTAATAGTTTGAAACCTGGTAAAGTATAACCTGTTTGTAGGACATGGATCACATGCTCTTAATTCTGAAGATAAAGAATTAAGACTGCACTGAGTTAACGTTGGGCATTGTCAGTTCTATCGTCTAAGAGATCTCATGCGAATTATGAGACATCATATAATCGGCATAACACTCGCTGAATGAATTTCGAAAAAAAATTAATTCCACTCTAGTCGAGTAGAATTTATTATTATTAATTATTTCAATTCTAAAAACTCAGATAATATTAATATTAAAATATCTATATAAATCTAGATAAATTAGTTAGAGCCTATTATAAAGCTCATGATGGTTATTAATGAACCAATTTCTGTATACATTAAGCTGTGCCTGTACAATGAAATGACCCCTGATTGCTAAGCACTAACTACATATTACATTAATAATATATTTCGAATTGTAATGGCTGCCTTGTTTGAGGATGTGTGTTCAGTGAAATACAAGGCTGTGCTGAAAACTACAATGCAGGAACCAGTATCCAATTACGGGATAGTATAGCGTGACAGAGCGACACACATTTAAAACTGACATTCTCAACGAGCACTATTGTTAAAAGAATATTTGAAAATATATTAAACTAGCAGAGACTGCAATGCTTCGCTATGGGATGTATATAGATTAAATAAACTTATATGTAAGTTTGATATCGATTGTCCTATTTATTTAAAATTAAACAATTATTTACACATTATTAGTGTTTACGATTTGGAACCGACATATGCAATATGAAACATAATAGAATTTATTTATTATGTTTTATTATTGATAATTTTTTTCAATTTACCCAATGCTCTATCTAAATCGAACAGATTTAGTTTCATGTTTAGTGACTGTTGTTTTTACATAATATGTGGGTCCTATGTCATCAAACTAGTGATTAACGAAATGGGTGAGTAATTAAGGAATATTGGTGGGCAAGATTTATGGCTCAATGTAAAGCAATATCGAATCTTCTACCGTTGGCATTTTTGGAACATTTGCAAGTTGTTTTGTAGATTTAGTGAAGTCTGTGTTGTATTTTGGTTTCCAGCAATTATTATTGTGTCGTCTGAATTTCCTCTTTATATGGAACATTTGTGGAATATTCTGTGTCTCTCCAACTAAAGTAAAACATTGAGAGCCTTGGTATGAAGGATCCGGAAAGTCATATTTCTGAACAAAAAAACTTGGTATTTCCCCAAATAAAATTGGCGTTTGTAGCAGAACTTCTGCTGCTGTTTGGACAAATTTATTGTAGTTTTGACTAATTGGAAATTTCTGGATAAATATAGACAACATTTTCGCTATTAATGCTTTATTTATTTTTTTATAAAGGGTCAATATCTGTGTCTATGATTTTATTTAATTGGTTTTGTAATAGTTTGCTGGAATATATTTTCTCTCATTATTATAAGAGGTGCATGCTAAAGATCAGAGTTGGGCGTAGGTATTCCATTAACGAGAGATGAATAAATTTTTATTTGAATAAAAATAGGACTGAGCAATCCGAATAATTTGGTATTAGAATATTTGGAATATTATGTTAATCCAATAAAAAATTAGTCAAATGAAAAACAAGTCGAATACAATATTATTCGAATAACAATTAGATAATTTTTTTTACCATTTTCGACTTCTAATCTATGAGGGTCCCAGTACACATTTTCAGACGAATAGAAAACGAAACTGCTATAGATTTTAAGATCGCACATTGATTTATTTTAACTTTCCTGATTTATAATATATTTGGGTCCTCTTATATGTTTCTTAAGAAGTAGAAAACAAAACTGCTACCAATTTGAAGATCGTGTATAGATTTATTTTAACTTTTCCGATTTCTAACATATTAGGGTCCATTTATATGTTTTAAGAGCTGTAGAAAATGACTGTGCTATCGATTTTATGATTGAACGCTTGCGTATCGATTTATTATAATTTTCTGATTTCAAACTTATATATTCGCATATATATAATATATATGCGTCCGATAATAATACATATTCGCATGCTTAATATATATAAAGGGACCCTAATATAAGAAGTAACCCTAAGAAAAGTTAAAATAAATCGATACATGATCATAAAATCGATAGCATATTCATTTCCTGCATATACCAAATATAAAATTGGACCCTTATATGTTAGAAATCAGAAAAGTCAAAATAAATCGATAGCACTTACGTTTTTCACCTCTTACAAAACATATAGAAAGGGACCCTAATATGTCAGATGTCAGAAAAGTTAAAATTAATCTATACGTGATCACAAAATATATGAAGGTATTGTCATAGGCCTGTAAGACAAAAATGTCGTCGTGATGAAATTATATGAATACAAATGTATTTTTAAAATTAAAAGTGTGTGCTCACAGTTAGTAATAACCCTTTGATGCATCCCAAACTCTCCAGTCCCATACAACAATCCTCGAAGAATGAGCTTTGGGGCTCCACTAAACCTTCGAATTCCTCTCGTATACAAATCTTTACAATCCAAAATCCTTCGTAAAATTCTCAATGCTCCTTATTTTGTTACTATAAAACCATACATAAAGACCTAAATGTTCCTTATGTAACCGATCTAGTCCGAACCCGATATTATTCCTTCCATAATAAACTCTCTAAACACCCAAACCCACTAGTTTCTAACCTTGCTTCCTCTTCCATTCCTGGCAATCCTCCGAGGCGCCTGAAAAGAAGATGGCCTCGTGCTCTTATATCGTAAACTTTTTTTAGAGTTCTACTACTGGGTAGTTTCTCTACATCCTGTATCATATCATTATGTCATTATGATCAAATTTACTTGTTGTATTTTTTATACAGTTGTAAATATCAATAAATAAAAAAAAAAAAAATTAAAAGTATTCGGATGGATAATCGTCTTTTTTTTTTTTTTTAATATTTTTATACTAATAATAGAATATTCGAATAGAAAATTCACGAAGACAAACTTATTCGTCTCTCTTCTATCGAATCATTTTTACCTCTGCTAAAGACTTATTCTGTCAAGAAAGTTTTCGTGATTGACCCTTTTGTTTTTCCACCATAATTTTCGATGTTGCTTAATTACTGAAGTACACTTGGACTCGCCAAAGTAAGCAAGTTTGATTAATCGAAAAAGTTAAGAAAATAGACATTTATAAATAAAGAAATTATTCAATATAAGTTTATTTCGCATTGTAGGGCAAATGTCAGGAATTCTTAATCTTTATACCTATAAATCAAAAACATTTCTGAAAAAAAACTACACTGTACAAGTTATTTATTCGAATAGGATAGGTACAAGAATATAGTAAGACAATTTTAACAGCTTAATCTGTTGAAGAATCTTATATAAGACATTTAACACCCTTTAAATTCCAAAACTAATTAAATATTACCGAAGCATTTTTATTCATCTCTCTATTTATATTTATAATACCAAACCCGCTCATTACCGTAATATGGTTATGACTTTTCTTCAATAAGAAGCAGCAGAAGAAAGCTTGTCGAAGATATTTGAATGTCAACATGAGGCCTATTATACAATTCTCAATGTACAAATAAGGGATGTACACTCAAATTATGGATATAACTTTTTATCAAAAACATCCGTCTCTCTCACCTGAAATGGAGGGTAGGAGTTCGGAATGAATTTCCAACCTGAAATTAATGCAAATTTAAGTCTTACTTTTATAAAAAATGCCCTTTTCACACTTTGACTGTAGAAAGATAGTAAGGTTTAAGCACCCCGTCTCCAATTTCAAACGATGCGTATAAAAGCTGTTACTAATTTTACGAGACAGCCAGCTGAGTCACTGGGCAGGCGTTTGAACTCCTACTAATTGTCACTCCTGATTCTAATGAATCTTGGGATCGTCATGATCACGATGAGCTCAAAGGAACGAGGGAAACAGGTGGAAATTCACCAGAATTAGTTTTAAATTAAATTTTTAGTGGTAATAATGTAGCATTTTTTTTTAAATATAAGAAATTAATGATGCATAAAAGTTTTCTTATTATACGGCTTCTATTTACACTGGACATAAATGTATATATATGTCAGGGATTAATACATACAAGGTTAAACTTTATTATACAAAATTAATAAATTCAGTTTATATAACGAAAAAAGAAAGAAAATATGAGGAAAGGGAGAAATAAAAAAAAATAAGATAAATAATTAAAAATTAAAAAAAAAAATCTAATGAAATTAGATACATTGCATACTTGGGAAACTAATATAGTATAGAATGTTAAATAAAATAATGACTTGTATTACAATCAAATCATGAACGAATTTCTTTGTCTTTTATGGCGTTTAAGGTCGTAAAACAGCTTGGTCTTCATAGATATTTGACCAATGTCCCTGGCTGTGTCAGTAGTCCCATGTTGGGTCACAAGCTATCTAATATTTTCAATGTGCCATGTTTGAACCTACTAACCAGTCTATATTAGTTAAAAACTACAAGAGTGGTACTTCAAAATTTTGAGTTTGAATAATGTAAGGAAAGGTGTTTATTTCGGTACCACCATGGGACAATATGGCGAATTTTATTTTTTAAGTCTAATATTAATTAATACTAACGGTATAAATTTATATTTTAAAATTAGTTATAAACGGTTTAAGCTAATTATGAAAGACTCATTTATATGACTATAATACGAATTTTGGGCTCCACTAAACCATCGAATTCATGTCGTATCTAACTTACCTTTACAATCCAAAATACTTCGTAACGTCCTTAATGCTCCTTACTTTGTCACAAATTAAGTCATCCATCAGGACCTCAATTTTCCATATGTTGCCGAACCAGATATCAATCCTTCCATGATAAACTTCCTAACTACCCAGACCCACTTGGTTCTAGTCTGGCTTCTCCTTCATTACTTGATAATCCTCCGAGATGTCAGAAATGAAAGTGGCCTCCTGATCTTCTTCTCAAGGAATGTTAGAGTTCTATCAATGGATAGATCAAATTTACTTGTATATAATTTTAATACATTTGCAAATACCAATAAATAAATTAAAACAAAAAAATAATTATTTATACATTTCTGATTCAGGAAAATCGATACTAAAATTGAAACACACCTATGTGTATGCTATTCTTCTATAGAACAATAACTTTCCGGACTCCATACCCATTGTTAAGTTGCTCAAAATGTTAATTAAGTTAATTTGTTCTTATATAAGAATGAATCTGTTTTAGATTTTATTTTACTTTAAGTTAAATTTTGTTAATTTATTTTCTATTTATTATTCTGTTGTCATTTAATTTTTATACTTCCATAAATATGGTTTGAATGTGCTCTCTTATCTATATAAACAAAACGCAGACTGATTAGTTATTTAGTGATATCTGAGGCTTTGAAATTTTCCCAAAATAACTTTAAAATACTTTTTTCCTTAATATCAGTAATTTAATTTTAATTTTTAATTGTATATTTATTTACATTTTCTAAGGTTTTATAATCTTATATTATTCATTACACGATGTTTTGTGATGATTTTGCTTTATACAAAAAGTGAAAAGTGAGGTTAAATCTGGTGAAAACAAGAAGTAATCTCTGACGAACATATAAAATTGATTGCTCATTACTTCAATAAATGCCATTAATATCTAGAATGTGTTATATACTGATCACACTATTACTAGTACGGAAATCTCCGTTGTTTTGAATAGATACCAGAACACATTATTTTTTATTACCTGGGTTCCACGTTGAATGATTAGTTCTAATTTCCTCCCCCCACTCCAAGCCATTTGCATAGGATTTCTTTTTTGTTTTCCAAATTGATGCACTTGGGTAGAAGACGTTATCCCTTTGAGATAAAGGTAGCAGGAGAGATGGGATGGAGATAGTTACACCTACGAGCGCCTTACAACGACGACCCCCTACAGAAGACCTCGAGAGCCCGAAGACGAAGAAGTGGCGGGGCCAGGTGGTGGGAGAGGTAGGGAGGCCAGTCCGTGCCTGACACCTCACCATGGTGGAGCTAGGATGTCCGACGGGGGCAAGTCTAGGGCACACTACTCTACCGCAGTATCTGCGATAGGTCTTCTAGCCTTCGGGATAGCCGCTGCCGCTTTGGGTCTCCCACTCTGGGGCTACTACAAGAACTCTGATGGTGAGTCATGTCTCCTTACTGCTGTAGCTTGTAGTTCTGCTGGCTGTCTCCAACTCGATGGCACCTTTCTGCGGGTCGTTCAAATCCAATAGCCATTACCTCTCAGTGATTGAGTGGCAAGCAAACTTTGATTATTCATTACAAATAATAGTTACTTACTATAACATAATCACTCAGTTTCTTTTTTCCAAAATATGCATTTGTATTCGATAATTTTGTAATGGATTACAATTGATAATTATTTTTGAGTATTCGTAGTTTATTCCTAATTCAGTACTGAAAAAATAATTATTCGACCATTATTAAAATAAATCGCCTTATAAAAAAGACTCATAATTAAGTATGCAGCCTAACGACCGATCTAAACGCAACCATTAGGTCCCAAAGATAGAATTGCCTTTTCCCCCAAGGTGCCAATTCGCCCGCTATGCGCCAGTGTTGCCCGCCAACTCTTCGCCGCCATTGGCCAAGCGCCTTTCACTTCCTCTGGCTTCGAAACATATCCACCAAATGATTCCAATTACTCAGCTTTCGTCTTCACGAGTTAGGACGGAAATTCGAGACGTTTAGTTTATGGCGACGACAAAAAGTTTCGAATTACTACCATCCTGTAATCTGACACCTGCGCCAATCGCCGAAAAAAAAAATTTTAATTTGTAGATATATCTTTACTCAACGGTGTATGATCGATGATAGTTAACATTATCATTTAATATTTCTTGAACGTATATTTCAGCCGGGAGTGTTGACCTTGAAAGGAAGGTATCGAATCGGAGATGGACTGTTGTTTTTTTCCCCCTCTGCGAGACTACCATCTATTACGAACCGTGACGTGTAGACACACCTGCTCGTGCTTCGACTAACCTGCCATCGGTTCGAATCCAATGACGGATCTTCGAGGACCTCACAGAGCCAGAAAATTATCCTGTAGGGATCCTAGGTTTTATCCCGGGTAATGTAGCGTTGTTGAGTCCCGGACGCCGCCAAGGTTGCGAAACCGGCTTGGGTGCCCCCACCCCAGGTGAGTTTGTTTTGAAGCAATTTTTGTGACGCAGAGCTGAGCCCTACCTGTCCCGGTTGCTAGGATAAACACAGCTGATCGATCTATTCTGCCTAAGCCCTAAGGGCCATTAACTTCATCCCTTTCCTCTATTGTCTAGTTGACCTTCAGCCCTTTCAGCTCAAGTGGCGTCAAAAGGCACAAAGGTAAATCCGGGTGGGAGTCGAACCGCATCTTGTTCTCTGTCTCTGAAGCCGCCAATTGTATTTGCAAGGCGTTATCAGTTACATCTATTACCGTGCCTCAATTTACTACTGAAATTTTGAGAGCCCCAAGATTTGGGAGTAAAATCAAATTCAGTACTAATTCATCAAAACCTGCTTTTAATTTATCGAATATACCTATTCATTTTGGTATATTTAAGGTATATTTTGTTAGAGAAGATTAATGTCTAATATTTTTTTGAATAAGAAGTAACACTTATAGTATCCAAATAGCTCTATCCCTAGAACTTTAAATGAAATCAATCAAGTTTTTATTCGCTACATAAGACTTTATAATGTTCATTTCCGACTCGTTTTGTCTACTTGCGGCTATAAACTTATAATTTTCTATAATTATTAACAAGAATAATAATTCTTTCTACATACATAATTTTTACATTACTGAGATAAATGTATCATTTTAAATCTCGGATCAATTATTTGGGATCAAATAAAGGGCTTGAAATAAAAAGCTGAGTTTCTAGATAAACAATTATTTTGTATAATAAAACAAGACTCAAAATGAAATATAATATTTCCTTTTGAATTCGTATAAATATAGTAGTTTCTGAAATTGTACTGGTGTCATTATCGCATCAATGTTATAAAGCTACTTCTGTTATGAATTATTAATTAATTTTATTAAATGTATTATACCTATAATTGAAACAGCACAAATTTTTCTTTGTATTAACACATGATTTTTGTTGTTATTTATTGCAGTTCTTCTCGCTTTAATTTTTTTTTTCCTTTTTAATTTGTATAAAGGTATCAGTACGATTGTATTCAAACAACTGATTTTATCCTACAACGTGTTCAAGCTAGTTCTTAGTCAATGTTTACCGAACCAGGAATGCATATCGATTAATCGAAACAGGTTTATGACACAACCTCCATTCCTCTTACTCACCTACAGCTTCTAAAATAAAAACGATATTTATACGATAAATAAAGGAATAAAGCTTGATAATAAATATTTATTTTACAAATAAAAAAAAAATTAGAGATGTGGCAATAATTTTTTTTTCGAACAGTTTACCCAGGTCAAAATACAAACCAGTGCGTGTACGTACAATTTATTCCAAAGTGGGCGTTTGTCCTCCATCTGAAAGTTTCTCTTTATTCCAGTCCTGAAACTACTGGTATAGATTTCTCCAGCACATTAGAGATTCATAAGTTTGAACCTGTATTGTTTTTTCTCTTCTTTTTTTTTCGATTTTTTTTCTAAAATTAGTATCTTAGTTTTTGCTCTACTTTTAAAATATCAACTTTCATTTAACCCACTTTTCCCGTAGGTAGGATACTATTAAAGCCTAATCTCATAATTTTATATTTTTGATAACTAATAGAAACACAAAAAAATAGATAGTGGGATTTTTGCAGCTATGGAAATATGAAAAATATTTAATTTTTTTTTTCAATTCTCATTAAAACTAAATATATTTTCACATTCTATGTTTATTCCAAATTCACAGTTTCTTGAACAATTTCAGTTCACCTTAGTTGAGTAAAAAACAAACAAAGTTCCCTACATTTTTTTCTAGTAATTAAATAAACCAAGTAAATATTAACATGAATTTTATTAGTTATTTGTCTCAGGATTTTTTTTTTCTACTGTATTAAATAATATTAAGTTGGTGAAAAAGTCAATCATATGTAGTACATATAACATGTATTGGTTGAAATGGTAATGGTAAAAAAGGACTTCACGAAATTGGAATCGCTCACGCCATTGCATAATTAAGGAAACAGGAAAATGTAGAAATTAATGTTATTATCCTGAATTCTATGGAGGTTTTCTTCAATTCTATAAAACTCTTCCTTGACGGATTTAGTTATTTTAAATAATATAGTGTCTCAAATGTTTCCATGGAATTATTTTTACTTTACATTTGAAAACATTTTGGAACAGACTTGTGACAAAAGCACCTCCTTATGTTTCTGGATACAAACATTTTTGGAATATCAAATCGTAACAACAAATTTCTAATTATAAGAATATTTTTGATATAAACTTTATAACTGATTATTTCAACAAACTCATTAAAAAAAATTGAGAGAAGTAAAAAGAGTTTGGGTTTAAATAGATAAAATAGGTTGTTGATAAGGACCTTCTTAAGTTTATACAATATACTAATATCAATAAAAAAACAAAAACTGAAAAAAATGGTTGTTATTATAAAAAGAAAAAAGATTCTAAAAACAGAACCATAATATTCTCATCTCCGTAACATCTCACGCCAACTTTTCAAATAAGACCCTTCAACAAGACATATCACTCCAACTTAAAAAATGACGCTTGATTTTGTAAAACATCGTACCTCACTTACTTGGACACAAGAGACTTAACTAAATAAATTTTAATTATCCTATGATAATTATATTTTACAGTTCAAAATCAGGTGTATGTACTCTTGAGTTCTACCCCATAATGTCTGAATATGTCACTTTATATATCTTATAGCATAATTATGCGTATTATTGCTCACAACAGCTGACGGTATAATTTTGCATATAAAGTAAAACCAAACATCTATATTATATATATTTTAATATTTACTTAAATTATAATATATTTTAAGATTAATTAATTTTCTTTAACGTATTGTAACGACGAGAGCCATTTATACAGAAATTAAATCATCCCAAAATTGGTCGATGTATTTATACAGGATCTAACTCAAACCTTCAGTTTTTCTTCCAGATACCTTTTCCCTAATTTATATGTATTTTCAATTTCCATTTTTATCTTCTCCATTATCTTCTGGTAAATTATATTTTAAGCCACAAACTGTTCAATGAATGATACATCACCCTATTATTTCGAAATTTAAATGAAATGTTTGTTCTACTTACAGGTAGTATAAATTAACCAAGAATAGATAAAATATTATTTTAAAATAAAACTTTTGTTTCATCAATTTACGTCAGAAATCGTGAGCTTTTTTTAAAAAAAAAAAAAAATAAATAAGGAACATTATACCACAGCGGACCTCATAACGGTCGACCGAAATTTTCCGATCTGTTAGCTGCCATAAACTGACTTCAATAGCTGTTTGTGGTCTGTTGGATCCTGCTGGATGATTCCGACTTTCAATGAACTAGACGTTATAAATAACTTTCAACATATATGATTTTATTAATTATTATATTATGAAGGATTTAACTTCAAACTTTCGTATTAAACATGAAGATACAATGTAGTTATATTACATTTTCGAAAAAAAAAAAAAATGCATATTTTAAAACTTCATTGTTTTTAAATAAGAAGTTTTTCTTATTTACAACATTTCTTTAGATCAAGCCCTTCGTATGACATAAATAATTTTTTCTCCTCCTACATTTAAATATATTTTTTATTTGACACGGTAAACTATAAAACAGACACGAAACATTTAAAAACACATTATGCCGATATAATAAATAAATAAACATGAAAACAGGGATAATATGTGAGAATAAAATAGTCTAATAGATTAAAATTGGACATATCAATAGGGAGGTAATAAAACAATATATTTGGCATGATGATGAGTCCAAAGATGTAATGTCTAATATAGCATTGGTGTGTGCTACATAGATTAATGCACTAATAGCGAAAGACAATAATATAAATAATACAGGTGTAAAACAATTTTAAACTTTGATTATATAGATGACATGATTTCAATATGGAAATAAAAAAAATATGACAAATATGTGGTAAATATGATTACAAGAATTTTAAATATTCACATATAACATAGATAAAAATTGTTAATAAAACTTAATTTTAGGATTCTAAAGGTGCATGGAATAACTGACCTGAAACGTTGTACAAGAACAATATAGAAGATATAGGTTACATTCTATTTGGAATTTCAACTCAACAATTTAAAAAATATATAATTTTTGTTGCAATGAGGACTACAAATATTCATTTGGCCTAATTAAAATTGAGTAAAAGTACATTGTGTATAATTAGCACTATGCTACTTTCATGACTTCTAAATATAGCTGGCCTGCTAATAATTTTCTATGTGTGCTTAGGTACTAATTAGGTTGAAATATAGCTTTTCTAAACATAATCCTCATTTTTCAGAGTTCTTGCTAAATATTAGTTCGAAACTTTCAATTGTTTAATTTAAATAAGTTTTATATAGTCGATTATTCAATTTTCTTGAAAACTACTTCAACGATTTTGATTAATCTCGACAATGTGCAATTAAATGGTCTTAAATTTTATTTAGGTCTTATCCTCATTGAAATAGTCAGACAGGGTTTTATTAACGAATTTTGAAAAAAAGAAAAAATGAAAACTGTGTCAAAATTACGAATTCAGGTCCAAAATATGTCTTGTTTTTCATGATAGGAAATATTTCACCATACAATAAAAAACGTGTATAGTACGTAACTTGCTAGTAATTAGTCGGTGTTTGATAGATTTTAAATCTTTATCACTATCACTGGCATTTATGATTGGCGAGTTACTACTGCTTCTACTATCCATGTTGGATAACAAAAATACAATTTTATATAATTTACAAAATCTATTTTTAGAACTGATGAAGCACTAAACTGTGGTGTGAAGGATTGTGTGATCGGTTTTAAAGTCGACGGCCTCTGCAGGCGGCGCCGGTTAGAATCTGATCACGTTGGAGGCGTTGTCTTTTATCATTAAGTCGCGGTCCTACAAAATGAAAAACATGACCCTCCACCTTAGTTAGAATAGGTTGGTCACCTGTAGATAACTGGGCAAACATCACCTTAAAAAAAAAAATATCGTCGGCATACTGAATTCAAAATTAAACCACATCTCCTTGTTCAGTTAAAATATTCTTGGGAAAACGGAAGAAGCAAAGAATCCATAACCTTAGATATCTTTGATAGACTAAACAGTTATAACAACTAACTCTACTCTTGACCATCTCGGGATAAACTGTCAATGGGTCAAGTTTGTTATTTGAAGAAATAAAAAGTTTTAGTTTTTAGCAATATTATAAAATAGATAAATACAAAATATTAAAGAATGTCATTTTTAAAAAGCCTCATAAATTGGCTGGGTAGAGCCCAGAAGAGCTTCATAAACCACAGGGTTGACTAATGGCTAGAGTGTAACAGAAAACAATTTTCTCCCCTGCTGGATTCGAACTCGCGTCCTTTTTATTATAGGGGGTTATAGCATAGATCCTTACCACGGTGCCACCGCGCTCCCTAAACAATTTTATTGATTACAAAAAGAGAAAAAAAAGGAAAAATTTAGACATATAATTCGAATAGAAAAAGCCGAGACTACCCGATACTTCCCGGTTGCATTACAGCTTCGTTATCTTTCGTAGCTGTTTTATTCTTAGCATTAACAAATTTTATATCCGTTATTCCTACCAAGATAAACTCTAAAATACGAATTTCCACAGCACCAAATAAAAACCACAATTTTTTGTTGCTAATTTATGCCGTTCCTGGCCTTTAGATTTTGTTTTTCGAAAATCACAAAAATAGCAATAACTTCAACACGATCCCACCAATTTACATTAATCTTAGAGACGTAATCAGAGCAATAAGTGAAAGTTATGTAAAATGCATATCACACAAGACTTGCTTTCCTATGTTTTTTCCTGATTACTAAAGAATTAATTAAATCACAGATATGGATCATAATCTAGTATCAAGTATTGTGTCTGACGCCTATGTAATAACCAAATATGATGACGCGTCATATATCTTTTTGATATCTTTAATTTTCATAACTTGACCTACTATAACACTAATTACATTTTTTTTTTTTGCTGATCTATTATTGACCGTGAGGTCGAGAATTGGATAATTGCCGGAACGCCAGCATGAATGATGTAATATAGACAGACAGAACAATTCATTTAAAATGTCAAACATGATGCATATTACCGAATTGTGAATGTAATTGTTTAATATTATGAAATTACGTTTTTACAAATTATTAAAAAATAATTCAATAACAAAATTTAACAATTTTCGTTAGTTAATAAGTATTTATTAACTAATAGTATTATTATTTATTAGATTTAAATAATGTTGTTATTGTTATTAAATAATCGATTGATGGAAACAAAAGTTTTAAAAAATCACTTCTTGGCTTTTAACAATTCAGAAGAGAAGACTTAAGAATTTAAGAAGTATGGACACATTCTTAAATTTTTATAAAAACTAATAAATTAAATTACTAGTCATCTATTCCTTTACTATTATTTGAGTTTATCAATTAAGCAATAAAACACTTAATGCAATTATTGAATTGATTTATGATTCTTCATAAATTAATTTTAAATACTTTTATGTCGTCCAAGGTACACATAAAATAGTCCTGTACCTTATCTTGGGCACCAGAGAACCTTTTTCAGTTTTTCGCTCATAGCTGGAAAACTAAGGATTCTATGAAGATATATATTCGATACAAAATTTAATTAATCTAGCTTTCTTACTTTTATTAAATTTAATTTTAGGCTAACCTGCGATGCCACTAGAGTGAGGAATAGGTGGCTATGAACATCTCAAAGTTAAGCAATGTATCATTAAAAAGTCAAAAAGTATAAAACACATACAAAATTGAAATTGGTATATTAAATTCAATTTTGGGCTAACCTAAGATGTAACTGGAGTCGGGAATAAAAATATTCGGTTATCAATCTCAAGTTAATATAAAATAATTTTTTTTTTATAATTATTTATTTAATGTAATTTACAACTGTACAAAATAATACAATAGGTAAATATGTAGTATGTTTCATATACACTTGAAAATCTTGGGAAGGAACCACCC